>NC_135373.1:71941212-72011212 GCF_049243985.1 Paroedura picta | reverse complement strand
CTTGGAGTTCATAAACTGGATATGATTGTTTTCCTCCACTTTTGGCAATCAAACTCTATATTGTGTTATGTTGACTTGGGGGCTGAATTGTAAGGCTGTCAATTCTGTTCAGCTGAGGGAGCGGTGTGAAGATGAGATTGGGTGTGGGTGATTTACAGTGCATTCCTAAGCAGAGTTGTACCCTTCTTAGTCCATTTTTTGTCTTATAACAATGTAATGCCTCTGAGAGATGATGTCAGTACTCTGTTTTTTGTCCCCCATGTCTAGAAAATTATTGAATTTGATGTTTTTAAAAGCTTTCTCTTTCCCCATGTCTGCGGCAATTCCCCCCCCCCCCAGTATCGTCCTTTCTTCCCAGGAAATCAAATATTTTAAAGTACAAACAGTAAATTATTTTCTTTTGACACCAGAAAACCACACAGCAGTAAAGAGTGAGATAAACTAGCATAACATACATTTGAATTAAAACTGGATTTCACAAAAATTGTCCTGTAGTTTTTATAAAGAGATATATTATTATTTTATTTATAGACTGTTACTCCTGAGCGATCCATCTCACAACAGTTAGCAACAAGGTTAAAACATGGAAATCTAAAACAGTTAATACCCCATCCCACCCACCCACCAACAGAAGGTGTCTTTCTGGGGTTGGTGCTAGAAGTTGGCATTTAGTGGCGGGGCCCAGGATCTTACAGGCTCTGCAGAACTGTGTAAGGTCCATCAGGGCTCTTAGACCTTCCGGGAGCTCATTCTACCAGGCAGGGGTCAGGGTCGAAAAGTCCCAGGCCCCGGTCAAGGCACACATTTGGTAGCTTCAGTATATGAAAATGTTTACCCTCAAAATTCCACTTCTCAAATACTGAAGATGCAAAATACAGTATTTGAGAAGGTATAATGTGATAGTATATACTGAGGTGCTTGTGCATAGTGCACTTGCCTAGTATAAGAGATGGAAGTGCCAGAAGCATAACACCTGAAAAGAACTAGCATTGTGCCAAAACTACGAGTCCTCCTAGTATCACAGCTTTTATGGTAATTTGTGCAAACCTTGATTTGAATCCAATCTCACAATACATCTGAATCATCATGTGTGGCTAAAACTGTTTCCAGTGGTGGTGGGATCATTGGGAAGGGTGTTTTTAGTTTGTTTGTTTTAAGATATATGCAAAAAAGTATTAAAAGCAGTTTATCAAGCACTTTATAAGTAAATCATTGACAGCTGCAGCAAACATTGAAAAACAGAGCTAAGCAAAACAGCATTGAAGGCTGATACAGCAGTTACTTACTACTAAGAAGCTGCATTACAAAAGAAACTTCAAAGAAAATGTTGAAGGAACAAGGAAAGGAAATGTCAGTGTTGATGAGAAGAAGCAGTGGCCTGAGGATGAGTCTGTGATGTAGACAGGGCAGTATCCATCCTCAGAGCAGTCCACTGGCACAAGTGCTAAAAGATGGATGGATCCTAAAAAAACAAGCTTATTTCTAGATCCTGGTTGTGGAAGGTGGGAGAGTTGGGAGTGTCTGTGTGTGACTTGATATAGGAGAGAACAAACTGAAAACATATGAGTGTGAAGTTAACCTGCTTATATGAAAGCTGGTAGTGAGAATGCAACACTATGCATGTTTTCTCAAGAGCAAGTTCTACTTTATTCAGTGGGACTTGCTCCCTATTAAGCATGCCAAGGCTTGTAGACGTCAACAGACAAATATTTATTTATTTCTTATTTATTTATTTACATACCGCCCTTCCCGGAGGCTTCACTTATACCCCTCTATTCTCCTCAACAAGATCCAAGAAGCTAATATTCTCCTGTGCTCTGTTTTATACTTGACTAGACTAGGAATTGAAATAAATAAATGTATACAAAGAAGTCAGTATTCTAGAAAAGGACAAAGATATAGGATGTTGTCCAGAAAACAGAGAGTATAGAGTATTGAAATTAAATCTACAATACAACAAGCCAAACAGGAAATATGAAGAGCAAATTTGTGTAAATATTTAAAATAATAATAAAGCGAAATGAACTTTAGACTGTAAGCTTGTGGACGAGGTTTGTTTTTTACCATTTTTTTACCATTTCCACAAGGAGTGCCAAATCACGCAATGTCTCCTACCCACAATTGCGGGATAGTAAATTGTGCCATTTCCTCTCTTCACAATGTAAAGCCTGGCTGCTGCTGCATTTCACCTTTTCCGCTTCTCACTAGAACAGGAAAAAGGCACAAAAGAGAGCAGCATGTGCTTTTACTCAACTCTCCCCAGCCTGTCAATCAATGGAGGCGACCAATTGGAGTTTGGTCTCCAAAGTTCCCCCGAGTGGGAATTAAAAAAAAAATTGAAACCTATGTGTGGCAATGCTTATGCGTTGCTATTCATGATATAGCACACACAAAATTAGTGCTGCGAGTGAGGCAGACTCCCACATGTGCAGTAGTTCAGCCATATCTGCTCCTCTTCACCCCCAACCCCGCTTGTCTGCTTGCCTGCCACTTATCCCTTCCCTTCAGCACTCGCCTTTGCCTCCATCCCTCTCCCTTCCCAAGCACTCTTATGCCATTGTGCTTTTAGTGTTGCCCTCAGTCCTTACACTTGATGCTTCCGCTGTTCAGCATCCTGTGCTCCCGGAGGAAAAAGAGCGCCTTGCACTTGGGGTTTGGGCAAGTGCCCAAGAAGATCTGCCAGTCCCTCTTTCTCGACACTGGCACCCCTACTAGGTGCTGGTCTTGCTGAGGCAGCTGAGACATCGCTTTGCACCTCTCTGCCTGCCTGTGGCTGGTGGTCTTCTCCCTTCATAGGCTCATTCTCTTTTCCCCACTCATAATGGTCAGAGCTCAGTAGAACCGGCCCTTCCCGTGCTCTGCCTTGTTCCAAAGGCAAACATGGAAGCCTCCAGCACCACCGCTTACTGCCTCTGCATAAGAGCACTCGGGGAGGGAAACAGCCACGGCAGTGAAGAGGCAGTAAATGGTAATGCTGGAGGAAAAAGAAAAAAAAATAGCTGGGCAGGAAATGGAGAGGGGAGGGCAGGTGAGAGGGCAGGACAATGTTCAAGAGCCTATCACACATTTCTACCTCCATATGCTCTTATTCCTCATTTATCACTCCTTGCTCACAGCTGGGACATGCAGTAGAGGATGGTAAATCCTGGATTTACCACATCACGCTTTAAAAATGGCCGAAATGCAACCTGATTACTAGACAGCCTTGGGATGTTGCCAACGTCATATGGACACTGGAATAAGGAAGGGAGGCCAATTTAAACTGAACCAGCCAACATCTGCCAACATTAAGAGGCTTTGCAGCTACATTTTCCTTGTGCAGATATTGTTTTTATCTTTACAGCTGTACGATATCTAGAGAAGAAGAGTAGTTTTCTTTCTCTCTACCTTAAAGAGTCTCAAAGTGGCTTGCAATCAAATTCTCTTCCTCTCCCCACAACAAGAACCTTGAGAAAATTCTGAGAGAACTGGGATAGGCCCAAGATCGCCCAACAGGTTTTTTGTGACGTAGTGGGGAATCAAACCCAGTTCTCCAGATTAGAGTCTGCCTCTCTTAACTGCTACACCAGAAACTGCACCATATCTTATCTTATTTCTGTTATAAAATACTTTGCAGACAGCATGGCAGAGACACAGTGGAGCCAGTTTTCTGATGAAGGTGTCAAAGGAGTGCACACAAAACAGAGCATGGGAGTTGCAGAGAATGTTATTATGTTTTTTTTTCCATTGAAGATGATGGAGACATATTTTATCCCAAAGGTTTTTTTCTTCAAAGATAATGGATCAGAACTTTCTGTAGGTGTAAACGTTTTGTATGGCAGCCCCCACAAGCCAACAGTCTGGCAATTGTCAAGCTGTTTGCTTAGAAAAATGGATTTCTGCTTAAGTAGTAGCAAGTTGCTGAGGCCAGATTGTGGATGCTGGTAATTCTTGAAAAACAGACAGTGCATAAATAATAATTTGCTGGTTCGGTTTAAATTGGCCTCCCTTCCTTATTCCATGTACCATATGACTGGTACCATATGACTAGTATAATATTAGGGTTTGTTGTTGTTGTTTAAAGAGCACTGTGGTTATCTGGGTAGAATTATCATTAATGATGCAAATACTGAATAAATATTGACTTCTATGAACATAGTGTATTGAAGTTGGGACCAGTTTATACAAGAGGGGTTCATGCCTTATTTTGTATTAATACACTGGATGTAGTTTATTGAGATTTTCAAAATCTTTTCATAATATATTACACCATAGACTTTAAGTAAACTTAGTGCAGTTTGAACCAGAGTTACATACTTCTAGGTATGCTGCAGTCAGAGTACTTTGAAGAAGGCAATTCTACTTAGATTTTACTGTTACACCTTTTCCGCACCAGGAATTTGCCCCAATCCACGGCTCATCCGGTGGTAGGGCAGATTCCCAGTTCCATATGACATCATGGCTGGGTTGGGGCCATCCCAGGCCTGGCCCAACTCAGGTCTTCACATGCCCTGAGGCAAGGGAATGTGGATATATCCGTGTTCCCTTTTTTTTATCCCGGGCGCTGATGAGGCCTATGTTGGACCTCGGCAGTCTAGAAGGGTAGAGTCGGGCCAGGCTGGCTTGGCTCCTCCCCATCTGTGGCCATGACTACACTGTCCCAGAAGGGACAAAAAATAACCCAGGCAGCTCTGCTGTGCAGCGTGGTGCTGCTGCTGCCTGGGGCATTTTTTGTTTGAAGAACACAGTATTGTATTGTCATGCAATACCACATTCTTCAAACAATAAAATAGGCCCCCACCGTCCCGTAGTTTGGTAGAAACTTGCCGCCATGGCTGCCTCATCTGGAGACACAAATTTGGGGTGTACCGTGTGCAGCGGGAAAAATTCTCCCCTGTCTGAATCCAGGAAGAGGTGAGACAACCTGCCCCAGCCCCAATACCCAGTAGCATCCTGACATGGTGCCATCAGTGCAGAATGGGTCTTGGTGGCCTTTGCATAAGAAAACAAGTCCACATATGAGATGGGAATTGATTTTAAAAATGGCATCAATAGCTGTAGAATAGGTATAAATGCATAGGGGTCAAAGTGAAAAAAAGCCTTGTTCATATGTTACAATGAATATATGTCCATCCTGCAGATACCCATACATCAGTTTGTAAGAAAGTCATCATACATTTGTAGTTGAAAGTAGGATAATTATGAAGTTTGTATCACATGGTCAGGTTTACATGAATTTGATATCAAAGTTACTTAACATACATATTTTAAAAAAACTTTATACATATTGTATATTATTCACTGTAACTTAACTTGCAAATAGAATTTCTGGCAAGTAGAGCAGGTCAAGAATTTTTACCTGTATATTGATTTTATTATTTTAAAAATACGGTGATGGTAAAGATGAATAGTAAAGTGGTCAGTTTCAAGATGACAACAAAAGAATTCTGGATAAGAATTCAGATAAAATTGTGAAGTGTGCCAAAATATCATCTGGAAACTTGATACCTGGGCAACAAATTATCAGATTTCCTTTAATAATTTAGTACTGAATTACATGCAGTAATTTTTGGTATACACATACATATATTGTGTTGGATCATGCCTCTATCCTACCATCTCATTTTAAAAAAATTAATCATTTAAAATAACCATTTTATATTTTTAATAAATTAAAGAGAATTAAACTCTTGATCATTTTATCTTTCCTTAGTTCTCATAGTTTGGATGCCTCACATCTTACTTTTTCATTAGTTGGTGAGATTCTTATCACTGCTATAAGGCTATAGAGAAAATAGAGTATATCTTATACATGAATAAATAAATGTATTCTAACATAGCATTGTCTGGAACAGCAAACAGAACAAATTATTTGTTGTCATTACAAATGACTCAGAAGAACAGTAGATGACTGTTGCTTCTTTTCCAAACTGGTGTTGAGGCCACTGTCCCGAGAACATGTTATTTCTGAACGGTGCACGTAACTGTTTGTCTTATGTGCTAGAAACATAATGATATGTATTCAAAGCTACTCCATATTAGCCTATATCTGTCCACTTTGTTGTGCAGTTAAGTGTCATTCTCCTGCTTAAATAGTTTTCCTTCAGCTTTCTCTATTGTGGGGTGCTGCAGGGGGTGATACTCTCATCCACACTTTTTAACATTTATATGCCCCCTCTGGTCCAGCTGGTCCAGGGCTATAGGCTGGGCTGTCACCAATATGTGAACGACACCCAGCTCTACCTCCTAACGGACAAACTCCCCCCCCCCGGATACATTTGCCAGTTGTTTGGAAGCAGTGGCTGGATGGCTCAGACAGAGTCTCCTGAAACTGAAACCCCTCCAAGATGAGGGTCCTGTGGCTGGGTAGAAGAGGGCAGGATCAGGAAGCGTGACTTCCCTGCCTGGACGGCATGCAGTTAACTCCTTTCCACGGAGGCTCAGGTCACAAAAGTAGCCCAAATGCATTCTTCCATCTCTGCCAAGTGCGGCTACTAGCGCCCTAACTGTCCTCCAAACACTTGGCCACAGTGATCCATGCAATGGTCACTTCCAGACTAGACTACTGTAACTCGCTCTATGCGGGTCTGCCCTTGGCTTTGACCAAGAAACTGCAGCTGGTACAAAATGTGGCTGCAAGGGTCCTCATTAGAACATGGTGCAGGGCCCATATCCAGCTGGTGCAACTGCACTGATTACCAGTCTGCTTCCCGATCAAGTTCAAGGTATTGGGACTGACCTTTAAGGCTATATACGGCCTGGGTCCCACTTATCTGCGGGACCGCTTAGTTGCTTATGCCCCCTGCAGGGCTCTTCACTCTGTGGGTATGAATCTACTGGTTGTTCTGGGCCCCAGGGATATCCGCCTGGCCGTCACCAGGGCCAGGGCCTTTTGGGCTAGTGCTGAGGGCTCTGCCAGAATTATGAGCTTTTTGCAGGGCTTGCAAGATGGACTCATCCACCAGGCATATGGTTGAGGCCAGAGTGGATTCTCGGCGTTACCATCAGAGGATCCCCTGATGTAATGTAATACAGGATTAGATCTGGCTCTCCCCACTGGAAGAGAACTTGGTCCTCGGATTGAACAGGGTGGTGAGTGGGAGACTAGAATTCTCTTTAGGATGTGGTCGCCATCTGTTTAATTGTGGTAAGAGGTGTTTTTATGAGTTTTTATTGAATTTTCTGTATTTTATTATCTTGGGAGTTACACGTGGCCTCAATCAAGGGCCTTTTCAATCTTGGCCCTGACCTGGTAGAGTGAGCTCCTGGAAATGCTGAGGGTCCTGACAGAGCTTTCAGGGTTCTACAGGGCTTACAAGATGAAGCTCTTCCACCTGGCATATGGTTGAGGCTGGGGTAGTAAGATCGGGTGCCTCCTCCTACAGCCCTGTAGCCCCCTAGGCCAGGCATTGTCTGTGAACATCTTCCAGGGTAATGGTGACTACTATTGGAGGGTTGAGGAGATGGCACGGAAGATGATATAGATTTTGGATTATCTGCTGCCAATATTGGTTTATGTACTGGGGTTTTTATCTGGTTTTTAATGTTTTTATGTAAACCTCTATGAGCTGACTGGGCTGAGAGTAGTGGTCCATTAAATAAATCAATGTAAAATTAAATAAATAAAAAGTTGGTTTGTTAGGTAGAAAAGTCGACATGTGAAAACCATATTCACTTAGTAGTAGCAGTAGCAGCAGTAGCAGCAGTAGTAACTGGAGGTGGTGGAGGAGGAAGATGATGATGAGCTGGTATTTTGTACCCTGCTTTTACTACCAGAAGGAATTTCAAAGTGGTTTACAATTGCCTACTCTTCCTCTCCCCGCAACAGACACCATGTGAGGTAGGTGATTCTAAGAGACCTCTGTAACAGGCCCAAAGTCACCCAGGTGGCTGCATGTGGAGGAGTGTAGGATTCAAGCCCAGTTCTCTGGATTAGAGGTCACCACTCTTAACCACTACACCAAACTGGCTGTATTTAAGAAAGACATCAGTCTGCATTTAGATAGGTCTGATATTGTTTCCAGTCATGTGGCTGTGATAATGTGTTGGTTTAGAATACAATATATGTGAAACATAGCTTGTTCTTTCTCTTTGCTCTCTGAATTTTACATGTGGAGATATGCTAATTAGACATGAAGCTACAAAACTGAATAATTCGAAGAGCACTGATACAAAGTGCACATGTCTTACACAAGGGAAATAAAGTCTTATTTTTAAACACTAAATTATTGTGTACTGTAGTAACTCATATTGCTGTTTGCAGTTTATATGCTAGCTAAAAAGCCAGCTGCATGCCTTAATGCAGCGGGCTCTATTGGGGGGGAGGCAGAGGGAGGGAGGGCCAGGAAGGTGAAGCGGGCTCCCAGGAACTTGCTTAACCATCTGTGCAGAACTCGTTGTGGGGAGCGGGTAGTGGGGTCAGTCTGTCCTTGATTGGGCTCTCATCCGATGGGTTGGCAGCGGCCTCACAACTGCTGTGTAGGTGGTGGCGGGGCACAGAAGGCGGACACAGTGTGGGTTTGCAGCAGCTGGCTGGGGCCGGCTTTACTGGCTGCTCCACAGGGCTGTCACCACCCCCTAGGGGCCGGCAGATTCTCGCTGCCTCCACGCGCACCTTGGGCAGCCTCCTTCAGTGAGTGGCTGCTGGTGACTTGCTCTTGCGGCCACCTCCTCCTTGAGGGCAGTGGCACCAGTTCAGGGCGGCCACCTCTCCTTGCAGTGGCAGCCAGGACATTGTGAAGGCCGTGCCTGTTGGGTCATTGTGTGCATGGGTGGCGGCTCCATGTGTGCTCCTCGGCCTCCTTGTGGCTGCCGCCACCGTCTCCTTGTAGCTGTGGCCACTGCGTGCTTGGGGCTGCCGCCGCCTCGGAGCTGGTACTAGCTCATAATGGCCACCTCCTCCTCTTGGGGCCTGCCGCCGTTTCCTCCCCGGGCATGCTGCCTCCTTGGGGCTGACAGCGGCACATCACAGCCGTGGCAATTGCCACCGGCTATGTGAAGCGGCAGGCTGTGCAGAGCTCAGCAGCCAGTGGGTATTGTGTAGCTGCGAGGCGGGTGGGCGCGTGCCTCATGGTTTTTTGGGGGGGTGAGTGCTGTGGATTGGCCCACCACAGTGGAAGCAAAGTCTGGACACCAGATATGTCCTGGACAGTGCACTCCTGTTTCCCAAATATAATGGTTACAGATATATTTTAATGCAGAAGCTCTTTTAATTCAAAGAATTGTCTTTGGGGTCAGTTCTTTTAAAATGATTCCAAATATATATAGGACTACTATACAATGTCTGGTTTACACCCATTCCCTTGCTATAAGCAAACAGGTACCAATGTTATGATAGCAGCACAATATATCCATAGTAAATAAGAGAATGTGTCTAGAGAATGCAATACTATCTAGTACAAACTAAAAGCTTCTGTTTTAGAAGGGGATCTCCTTAACGTGGGACTCTTTGTATTCTGCACTCTTCACTCCTTTTTTATTTTGTTACTATGGCTCCCTTAAAGAACTATTTTCATATGATCCGTTTTGCTCTATGCTTGAATCCTTGTGACTTAAGGTCATCTATCTCATGGCCATAAGGATATTCCTTATAGAGGGTGTTCTATTCACTGTAATTAAATAATATCCTTTTGGCATAGGCCTGTTACTGTGAACTAAAAGTGCTGGAAGGATCCTGTTGTTGTTGTTGTTATGTGCGAAGTCGTGTCCGACCCATCGCGACCCCATGGACAATGATCCTCCAGGCCTTCCTGTCCTCTACCATTCCCCGGAGTCCATTTAAGTTTGCACCTACTGCTTCAGTGACTCCATCCATCCACCTCATTCTCTGTCGTCCCCTTCTTCTTTTGCCCTCGATCTCTCCCAGCATTAGGCTCTTCTCCAGGGAGTCCTTCCTTCTCATGAGGTGGCCAAAATATTTGAGTTTCATCTTCAGGATCTGGCCTTCTAAAGAGCAGTCAGGGCTGATCTCCTCTAGGACTGACTGGTTTGTTCGCCTTGCAGTCCAAGGGACTCGCAAGAGTCTTCTCCAGCACCAGAGTTCAAAAGCCTCAATTCTTTGACGCTCGGCCTTCCTTATGGTCCAACTTTCGCAGCCATACATTGCAACTGGGAAGACCATAGCCTTGACTAAACGCACTTTTGTTGGCAGGGTGATGTCTCTGCTTTTTAGGATGCTGTCTAGATTTGCCATAGCTTTCCTCCCCAGGAGCAAGCGTCTTTTAATTTCTTTGCTGCAGTCCCCATCTGCAGTGAGGAAGGATCCTAAAATTGTATAATTGAAAGTAATTTGGAGCAATAGATGGGGAAATTGACAATCCCCTATCCAGAGAAGTATGGTATCCCCATCCAGACTATATTGTTATAAAAAATTATATCAGTCACTTGATCCATGAGGTTGCAGCAAATAAATGTTGCATGAATGTTGTGGGATCAAACTACATAAAGGCAACTCCATCAACGCTTGATTAAGGTGTTGGTCTGCTGCTGGTCTGGCTCTCTGCTCTAAGGCTGTCAGACTGTTAGAGAGAGAAATCCTTAGAGAAATTGCCATCATGCCTCTGAAACTGTATAATTTAATTAATCTAATGTTCTTCTGGTGCAGTAATCCATCACAGTTGCATGAACATAAATCCTCATCAGATCACATAATCCAGGCTAAATTCTTTCACAGAGACACCAGGGATTGGTGGGAAGTCTGATTTTGAATCAAACTTGGACACCTACCAAATTTTGTCCAGATTTTTCTAATTTCAAACTATTTAAATTCACACATCAAAATATTTACTATTAAATAATGAAGAGAACCCTAATCTTGTTGGAACTTAGATTTACCACTTCAGACAAACACTGTATGCTTTGTGTTCTATTTTGATTTAGAAGTTAGTACTTTTGGGATAATGGTGTGCAAGAAACCAGAAGATGAAAAGTTCAAGCTGCTCCTGATGTATATATGTGTGTGTGCTGTTGTTGTACTACTAATACAGTTTTTTTTTCCCAATATTAAAATACAATCTTATTTTTATTTTTTAATTGTATATATTTTCATCCTGAAATTTGGTGCATATAAACATGATAGTTAGTAGAGATTAGCCCAAAGATGTGATGATTCTTTGATCCCGAAGCCCTATTTTGGCATATGCCCTGTTATGTTTGGTTCATTTTGATAATGTTAAGATGGTAATGTTAATGAGAAAGTGTGCTAAAGATTATTTCTATTACTGAACTCATTTATTCATTCACCTGGGATGAGCAGAGGGAAATATCCCTTTAGAGACTTAGATGCTATGGTTCCATATGCTTTTACAGTGTTATAAACAAGTATTTTAAAGATGATTAAGCAGGAGGTTATTGTTTAATCATGCTGTTTTGCCAGAGCCTCTACCCTCCTTGCCAGATTTGGGATGATGTTCTAGCCATCATTGTTCAAAAAGCTATCTACAGTAATAGCAAATACCAGTTTTGTATATTGGGCTGCCAATAATATAGAAAGGATGACTGTGAATAAGATCTTGTTTGTTTGTTTATTTGATTTCTATACCCCCCTTCCATATGGCTCAGGGCGGTTTATATACAACATCATAGGAAGGGATACATGGAACGAGTCAATATACAACAATAACAATCCAACTGCTAAGGGTGAGATGGGTCGCCAGACACATTCTTCATAGAACAAGGTCACCCATTAAAAGTCTATTTAATTAAAACCCAACTAAAATCAACCCCCCCCCCCCAATTTAGGCTTGTATTTCATGTGCCCTTCCTCATATGTATAAGTATGTGATATAGCCTTGTCACTTGACTCTTCTGCTGCATAGAGATGAACAAGATTAGAAGGCCAGAAGGGCTGTGTTGAGCAATCACTGTTAAGATAAAAGAACAAGGAACAGACTGAGAGTCTTCAGACCTGAGGAGAGTGTCAGAAAGAAAGATAGGTAGGTAGGTAGGTAGGTAGATGATAGATAGATAGATAGATAGATAGATAGATAGATAGATAGATAGATAGATAGATAGATAGATAGATAGATAGATAGATAGATAGATAGATAGATAGATAGATAGATAGATAGATAGATAGATAGATAGATAGATAGATAGATAGATAGATAGATAGATAGATAGATAGATAGATAGATAGATAGATAGATAGATTAAAGTATGGAAAGAGGGATGATAAAAGCAAGGTGATGAGCAGAAGGGTCCAATGAGAATGAGGATTGAGGTAGAACCTCACTAAAGGCATTTAGTGACAGTAGTAGGCAATGTATTGCCTACTGTCCATTGCTTCCAATTGGCCCCCAAGCCCTCCCCTCCTACCATGACTCTAAACAAATCCACCCAACCCCTGGGTCTCAGTACGAGCTGAGCTAAGGCTCTTGCAGTTGCAGTTTCACCTTCCTTTAATGTTATTGTTGTTATTGTTATTATGTAAATGTTATTATTGTTGTTACCACCTTACTGTTACTTGAATGATGTTACCTGTATTATTTTGTTGTTTCCTGTAAACTGCCCTGAGCCTTCGGGGAGGGTGGTATAGAATTACAATAAATAAATAAATAAATAAATAAAATGTATAGTGTCTGGGTGGCAGGTTGACAGGGACAGAGAGTTAGTCAAGATGCACACGTCTGCACTGGATGAGTTCAGATCCCCTGGGCTGGATGATGTGCACCCAAGAATGCTCAAAGAACATTCTAGAGAGATTGCAGAACCTTTGTCCATCATCTTTAGGACCACGTGGAGAACTGGAGGACAGCAAATGTTATCTCAATCTTCAAAATGGGAGAAGAAATGACCCAAGGAACTACAACCAGTGAGTCTGGTCTCAGTTACAGGGAAGATAAAAGAGCAGATTTTAAAGGGGGCCATCTGAAAACATCTGAAAGATTTGGGGAGGTCGGCCTGGATTTGTTTCCCATCAGGTCCTGCCAGACCAACCTGGTTTCCTTCTTTGACCAACTGATGGATCATGGAAACTCAGTGGATGTTGTTTGACAAGACTTTTGACAAAGTTTCTCATGATCTGATGGGTAGCCTAGATTTTTGGATGGTTAGGTGGGTAGGAAGGTGAGCAATAGGGTGTCACAGGACTTGGAACTGGGTATGGTACTTTTCAGCATTTTTTCATCAATGATCTGGATGAGGTGGTAGAGGGACTACTCATTATATTTGCAGATGACACCAAATTGGGTGGAGTAGGGAACACCCCAGAAGATAAAGTTCAACAAGGTCTGAACATGCTGGAAAAGTGGGCAAATAAGTACAAGGCGCAATTCAATAAAGATAAGTTCAGAGTTCTACATCTGGATCAGAAAAATGAGAAGCATGCAAATTGGATTGGTACAGAAGCATTCACTTCTGGGTAGCAGTGTGTGTGAACGAGATCTTGGGGAACTTGTGGGCTAGACGCTAAATAGGAACAGACAGTGTGATGCAGCAGTAAAGAAGGCAAATGCAGTCTTGGGCTGTATTAACATAAGCATCGCATACAAATTGGAAATGTCATAGTCCCATTGTATACCACATTAGTCAGACTGCACCTGGAGTACTGTGTGCAGTTCTGGAGGCCTCACTTCAAAAAAAAAATGTGGAAAAAATTGAAAGGGAACAGAGAAGAGTGACGAGGATGATCCAGGGCCTGGGGACCAAGCACTGTGAGAAAAGGCTAATGGACTTGGGAATGTTCAGTTTGGAGAAGAGGAGGTTGAGAGGGGACATGATTGCTGTCTTTAAGTATTTGAAAGTTCGCCAGAGAAGCGCAGGGAGCAAGCAGTTCTTGTTGGCAGCAGAGGATAGGACCTGCAGTAATGGATTTAAACTACATGAAGAACGGAAGCAGCTAGATATTGGGGGAGGGTGTGTGTGAGGGAATTTCACAGTTAGAGTAGTTCAGCAGTGGAATAGGCTACCTCAGGAGGTTGTGAGGTCCTCCTCACTAGCAATGTTTAAGCAGTGGCTGGACACATACTTATCATGGGTGCTATAGACTGATTCTACATTGAGCAGGGGATTGAAGTAGATGGCCTGAATGGCCCCTTCCAACTCTGATTCTAAATGCTAGCAGGTGCATACATGATATGTTTGTGTTACATAATGCTTCACTCTACAAGGTAGAATTCTGGTTTGAAAACATAATGTGTGGTGTTGCTTAGGGTTTGAATTACTTCACTAGATTAATGATAAACATGGTTAAGCACTTAACCAGGATTGGTGCCTTAGCATCATTTGATGTGAGCTACGTTAGAACTATCTTTTTTTAGCTATCTAAAAAATGCATCCATAGGGAATTTATCTTCTAGAAGTAAAATAGTGGATTTACAACCTAAGGTTAACCCTCTGTTGACTGATAGTATCAGGCCTTTGTAGTTCAGTGACATTAGGCTTTAGCCTATGGTTTCAAATCCTTCTTTAGTCATTGCTGGATGTCCTTGAAAATATTATTCTCTCAGCCTCATTTCTACATATACACAATTAAAAGTGCTAGGAGAATTAATGTGTTGTAAAGCAGTCTGTTATTTCAAAAGCTTTATACAAGTATTTAAAAAAAGATGTAGCCTATTGCTGTTTAGAAGTATCATTCTATGGTAATGAATGGGATCACTAGTCATTAAATGAGAAACCCTAGAAACAACATCTCAGAGCAATTTTAGCACACCCATTGCTCCGTTCTTAAGTACTTATGTGCCATAGCCAAATCCCAGTGCATTCTTTTGAAACATTCTCTTATTATATTTCTAAATGTGTTTTCTTTGTATTTAGGCTTTATCAATGAATGACTTTTATTTTTGGTTAGAAAAGACTAACATTTACCCAGGAGACAGACCATAGCAGGTATTATGGCTCTTCACATAAATATATCTCCTTTTTGAAGAAAATATGTGGTATTTACCTAAAATGTAAAAATATATTACAATAAATATGTACGTAGTCTGTTTTCTTCCCTGTTCTTTGGCACCAGTCTTATACACAATAGACTAAGTAGCTCAAGCTCAACTAAACATTTGTTTAGGTAATTGTAAAAGCAAAGCCATGCTTTATGGAGCAAATACACTATGCACATAAATGCATATTCATAAATAATTATGGAATTTACCTCATAATAGACAAGGATTTTAGATGGTGTTTGCATTCTGGTATAAGACAGTGATGTGATCTAATACTGAGATGAAGAGTTAACTTACCAAGTAAAAGGGGATTTAAAAATAGGAATGTAAACCTAACTTTTGTTAACTTATGCTCTCCCTTTCTTATCAACAACCAAGTTCATCATTGAATAGGTGGGTTTCTGAGATGCTCAGATTGACTACAGCATCCGGAACCACAAACACAACGTAATTCATGACTGCTTTCCTGCGGTAGATATACTTTGCATATTACTACTACAACTAGATGGTCGTGATTTTTGTATGCTCTTATTGACCTCTTTAGCTCTTTCTGTTCATGCTGAGGATATTGTCAGAAACTGGACACAGGGATCATGTTATGACTAATAAATAATGATTATATTAATAACAGCAACAACTTTATTTTTATATCTCACCCTTCCTAGTAGGCTCCGGATGGGTAACAACAGGCTTTAAAACAGTCAATCAAGATGATCGTTAAAACATTATAAACCACCTTCTATCAAAATATAGACCCTTATTGAGGGGCTAAAGCTTGCAGGGTTTTCTTTGGGTGGATGGGTTATCAGGCTAGAAGAACAGCATCTGTTGATGTTATGTCCTTTCCACAGCTATTGTCCTGGCAGAAAAACTCTGTTGTGCAGGCTTTCTGGAACTGTCTTGAAGGATTCTGATCTCACTTGGCAGAACATTCCACTAGGCTGGGACCAAAGCCAGTTTTACTTCTTTGGGACCTGGGACCCGGAGTAAGTTTTGGTTGCTCAATCTTAATGATCTTTGAGGGGCATAGCAGATGGGTCAGTTCTGTAGATACAGGGGTCCCAGACCATTAAGGGTTTTGAAAGTAAGATACAGGGTCCCAGCCCATTTAGGGCTTTAAAAGTTAAACAACTGGCTATCTGATATTTTCTGAGTTGAATGCAAAGTACTAGTGGGCTGTTGGAGGCCCCCACCCTTGCTGTATTTGGGAGCGTCCTTATGACATTGTTCCCTGATAAGATTTTAAAAAAATCTGTATCTGATTTTTCAGGACAGCTCCAGGATGATGCTAGGTGCACTGTGTTCATTTGAACTGTCTAACACCTCTACAGAATCTATGCTAATAATTATGGGATCAACCTGTATAGGTGCCATGTGGATAGGGGCTGTAGTATGGAGAGGAATTGATGATATTGGGGCCAAAGCTTGCTGGATTTTATGTGGAGATTCTAAACCTTGGTTGAATCCAAGCTAGAATCCAAACTGGTGTACAGGTCACACACATTCCTATATTTGTAAGTCATGGGAAACTGCAGCTTGCAGAGGGTCTAGCTAAATGATATCTGTGCAAGTTAGGCAAGGGTCTTCCAACAAGGCTAGTAGTCTCATACATTCTTCTTCTTCATCAGAAGAATCACAGAAGAATCAGTATAAGTGAACTGATACTGGGGTGAGCAATGTAATGATCTCTTTTGCTGATGCCACAAAATTATTAAGGGTAGTGAAGGCCAAGGATAACTATGAAGAGCTCTAAGAGAAGCTCCACAAACTGAATGTAGCATATGAAATTCAGTGTAAGTAAATTTAAGGTGATGCATGATGGAAAACAAAATACCTAGTCCAAGTATAGAGTAATACGGTCTGAACTTGCTAAGAGGATCTTGAAGTTGTAGTAGATGAAAGAGTGTGATGCAACAAGGGAAAAGGCAAACTGCAAGGATAAATGGAACCCCAGAAAGGCAAACAGGAAACCACCCCCACCCCATACACATCCATTTTCCATTCAGGAATTGGGTATGTAAGGAATGCCTAAATCCCCTCCTTTCCTCCTTGAGCCTCCTCAAGTAATGGGTGCTTCAGCAAGTCAATTTCCCAGTGGTGCATATTACTGCAATTCCCAATTTGGCCAGCATCACATGTATCATTTAGTGAGATCCTTTTCAGTGACACTGTGTACCCAGAAGGAGTATGAGAGGACTGTGTAAACTGTGATTGTACCCAAGACAACAAATTTATGTTGTGACATCTGAATGCATGTGAATTCTCCATTCTAAAATATACTAATCCCGTCTTATTTCTGAGGTGTTGTTTTACCTCTGTACATTTCAAATTTCAGAGGGTGTTTCTCCTTTAATGAACTTGAAAAAAATGGAATAGCTCCAGGGTGTTGAGATGAAATAATGCATTAAACTTTGTTCCTGCATTAGGTATGTCAAGTTGTCAGATATTTTTCAGCTTCACTAGCGACCAAAAGCAGGAAAATGTCTGTATGGAAACATCACTTGATGTAGCATGCTGCTCAAAGAGGGCTTCATCCCTTTCTGGCCTTGCCCATATGAATAGAAAAATAGTAACCTTCATTCCCTAAGTTTGCCAAAAATATCTTGAATGTACAATGGATTATGTAAATTCATTACATTTTAGTATTTTTAAAAATTCTCATCAGTATAAATTGGAGAGTTTAGTAGATGGTAAATTTGTTATGAGCCCTGTATAAGATCAAAATTCTGTTCCCTCCGTGACCGTACAAGGGTCATATTTTGTAACCCAGTTTTCTTATTTATTGTATTGGTTATTTAGTGGTTAAGTTGGTAAGGCTGTCTTTCACTTGGAACGTGTTATAGAAAATAGTAATCATTCTAAATTACCAAGTGCATAACCAGGGGCTTAATTTATCATGCTGACCAAGTTTATAGACATCATTAACGGTTCTGTTTAGACTCATGGCCTAGTGCTATAAGCTGCTGCCTCTGGGGAAAGTAGTTGGCAGTATCAAGCCTTAGTGCCCAGCTATTGCAACAGAGAAATTGTTGGGATCCTTGAAGACTGACCCTAGTGCTAATTCCTGCTTTAATGATAATACAGGAACAGCTGTTTTACTCCTGTATCAGTAGCTCTTATATTCCCTTGTTTATAGTTAAAGTAGAAGTTGAAATCGGTACAAGGTTTGAAATATTTTAAGATCTTAACAAAGTTACATTTGTTTTAACTCATTTCAATAATAATAAATATAAGAATGGCAGGTAAATAGGGGCACTGTCTGTCACTTACGTGTTAAACATCCAGTCCCTGTTACAGCCTGAGCATATCTGAAGGTTCAGGCTACATCCAGTCTGCTTTCAGGGTGGTGAAAGGGTAGAGGAAAGGAATAACAGATGAGGACAAATGGGATTTTCTAGAGGGAAGAGTAGACCCTGGGTCAAATTAGATGTTTGTGTTTTTAAAGAGTTGAGTCCCGGTTCCCTGGAACTAATTTGCATTCCTCATAGCCACACAAAAACTGCCGAGGGTGGTTTCTAAAAACAGAAGAGAACACCTGTTTTCCAGTGGTCCTCAGGGAGGCAGTCCTGACTCTTGGGATGCAACATCCTAGTGGGCAGGGTCACTAATCTTGTGACTCCACTAGGGGGAGGTGCTTTCCTGAATCCCCCAGTCTTCAGCCCTGTTGCTTGGAGTTCAGGACACAGATCTGCAGTGATTCTACAAAAATAAACAGATTAGACTACAGCCACGGAGGTAGCCTCACCAGTGGACAGTCTCTGCAGGTGGAGACAGCCTTCAGGCTTGGCATGCCCCATCTTTCCATTCTCAGTTGGAGAGTGAGAGTGGCCGTCATTATGGAGCCTGTGCTCTTTGAGCAACCTGAATTTTCCACCGTTCCTTCGCTGAGGAAGACTGGTGTCTGCTGCCTATTCAGTTGTTGGAACCTAGGAAGATATGGTGGTGTGGCTTTTGTTTTTCGTCAGGAAGCACTTTTTCCTTTTGGTGGCAAGGAGTTATGGCTGTGAGGGCAGAGCTGACAGAAGGCTCTTCTCTTGACAGTATGGCTGCCGCCGATCTCCCTCCCTCTCCTGGCCAAGCTTCCCTGGCCTCTCAGACTCAAGCTCCTGATCGCTGGTGTCCAAGTCAATTTATTTGACCTGGATTAAAGAAAAATGCAGGAGATCAGGGGGTAAGTGATGTGCCCGAACAAAAGGGGCTTCATAAGAGGACCCATAAGACTCATTCCAGGCATGCTTCCTCCTTCCTTGGAGGCTGTTTGAAGACAGAGGAAGACTCCTTCTGCCCTGTGCTAAAAGGACCAGATGTGATACTATTATTGGCAGGTAGGCTAATTCTTATGAAGGAGAAGAAGTAGACTCTGAATCTTCTATGTCTTCTGGTCACGAGGAGGGAGAGCTTTCATAAAAAGAAGATTTCACCATGATGCAGACTAGGCTTTTTCCTCAAGAGTTGTTCTATAAACTTTTGACCAAGGATCTCAGGATCTTGGAATTGCAGAAAACAGTGGAGGCTGAGACCAGCAGGTTCTGTCAGAGCTTTCCCTAAAGATGGTTCATTCGTTCCTTGGGTCTTCAATAAGCCGAATGGCAATATCCAACCTGACATAAATCTAATCAACGAGTTTTTTCCAGATTCTATTCTCTGCTTCCAGAGGCAACTCTGTACTTCAGATTGCCTCTGGTAGATGAGCCGGTCACTGGCATCTACTCCACCTCCGTCCTCCCCACAGGGGACAATGGTTTTCCTAAGGACCCTTGTGATAGAAATATAGAGCAGATTCTTCAAAAGAAATTTGAGGCAGCCTCTAACTGCTTTGAAAGCCTCTTCGGCGAGCTCCATTTTTGCTGGAGCAATTTATATTTGGGCTTCTAAGGAAACCCCTAAGGAATTGAAGGATGAACTAAAAAAGACTACCCTAACAGCTGCATTTTCAGCAGATGGATCACTGGATGCCATCCAGTTTTTTGCCAGAGTTATGGCTTCCAATGTGGTGCTGAAAAGGAATACTTGGCTCCAGAATTGGGAGGCATACCTTTCCATCCACACCCGGATAGCGGGCTTCCCGAGGTCTGCTTTTTGGAAAGGTAAAAGGTATCCCCTGTGCAAGCACCGAGTCATGTCTGACCCTTGGGGTGACGCCCTCTAGCGTTTTCTTGGTATACTCAATACAGGGTGGTTTGCCATTCCCTTCTATAGTCATTACCATTTACCCCCCAGCAAGTTGGGTACTCATTTTACCAACCTCGGAAGGATGGAAGGCTGAGTCAACCTTGAGCCGGCTGCTGGGATTGAACTCCCAGCCTCATGGTCAGAGCTTCAGACAGCATGTCAGCTGCCTTACAACCCTGCGCCACAAGAGGCTGCTTTTTGGAGAAGGCATGAATAAATGCTTAATTGAGAATCAAGATAAGAAAAAGTTTTTGCCTTCAAAGAAAAAAGTGGCCAAATCTAGTAGGTGTGTTCATTCCTTTTAGGATGCAAGACAGTCAGCCATTTTTCGGTCCTCCAAAGCTTCAAATCAAGGTTGGAAGGGAGGGTTGCAATCTCGTAAGTTGGGAAACTCTGCTTCCCCCTCAAAGAAGAACACATCTAAGTGCCCAAAGAATGCAAATAAGTGAGCTTCAGCATGACACTTAGAGGACCTTCCAGAAAGCAGCATTGGGGGTCATTTGCTCAAATTTGCCAGTCACTGATCCCACAATTTTAGGAATCACTGGGTGGTACAGACTTATTAAGGGTTACTGTCTGAAATTTGTAGTTCTTCTGTTGGATCACTTCCTTCAGGTCCCAAAGTACCATTGTCCTCAGAGGCACTCTGTCTTGCTTCCTGCCATCCAACACCTGCTGGAGATTGGGGCAATAGAGCAGAGGTGTTTATTCAGTCTAGTTCCTGGTTCCCAAGAGGAACGGAGATGTAAGGGCCATTCTGGAAGAAATTCACGATGGAAATAATCTGGTCTGTCATCTCTTCTATCCACATGAATTTTCTCGCATCAATAGATCTATCAGAGTCCTATTTGCATGTGCCCATTTTTGCCCCCACAGATGATTTCTGAGGTTTGTGTATGACATGCACTTCCAATTTTATTTGTTGTTGTTTTTCCTTTTTTATTTGGTTTGAAATCAGCCCCCAGGGTGTTTACAAAAATCCTGGTCTTGTTGGTGGCACACTTGCAGATGCAAGAAGTGTCAGTATTCTCTTATTTCCATGATCTCCCAATAAGGTCTTAATTGCTACAGCAGGGATTGGAAGATGTCCAGACTACAGTCAGGTGCCTGCAGGAACAAAGGTTTGTGTTCCTGATTCCATCTCAGATGGTTCCCCACCTGAGTGTTTGTCATAGATATGATGTTGGACAATGTTTTTGTGTCTCTGGAATGGGAACAGAAGATCAGGAGAGCTGTATAGTAAGTACAGGCACAGACTCTCCTGGATGTGATGTTCTTGGCCAGCCTCCTGGGAATGATGGTATCTTCTCAGGAAGTGGTCAGATGGGCAGATCTCCATGCTTGACCTGTATTGGAATACTAAAGCCCCATAGCCAGATGTTTGCCAAGGAGTCTTCCTCATCCCTCCTCACTCAAGCAGGTTCTTTGGTGGCTGGAGCCCACTTATTTTTCTGAAAGGATGCCTCTGAGATCCACCAAGATTGATCCTGACATCGGATGCCAGTTTCGTAGGTTTCCATATGCAGGGTTCAGGACACTTATTCCCAGGAGAAATCCTCTCACGGCATCAATTTTCCAGAGCTGTGGTCAATCAGACTGGATTTCCTGGCATTTCAGGAGAGACTTCAGGACAAAAACATCTTGATTCATACTGACAACATGATGGCCAAAGCCTGTGAACAGGCAAGGGAACACAAGGTCCAAGATGCTCAACCATGTGGTGAGGATTCTGTTTTCTTGAGCAGAGGTCCATTTTCGGTCTCTCAAGGCTGTCTATCTAGCCGAAGCGGACAATGCAGTGGCAGACTGTCTGAGTCCATGGAAACCAGTTGGAGCGGATGCTGCAAAACAAAGTTTTCATGGAAATCTGCTGCAGGTTCATACACCCAAGAATGGATCTCTTTATATCCAAACACTACTGTCAGCTTCCAGGGTCAAGTCTCCAATGGCATCAGGAGTTGATGCATGTATGGCCCATAAAGCTCCTGTATGCTTCCCCCCCTGTTCAAATTCTCCCAAGAATGGTCCAGAGGATCATCAACTTAAAAGCAGAGGTGTTTTTGGTGGCACCTTTTTGGCTTCGGAGGGCATGGTTTCAGGACCTGAAGATACTGTTGGTAGCAGAACCTTGGCACATACCAGTCACGCAGGATCTCTTGTCTCGGGGTTCTACATCCAATCCCAGGCCTTCTTTCACTGTTTGGAGGTTGAATGGGGTAGACTCAGAGAGTTGGGCTACCATGAGAGAGTAATAGAGACTTGTTTCCTGAGAGGCTTCTACAAATAGGGTGTATAGCAACACCTGGCAAGTTTTCAATACCTGGTGTGAGGGAAGAGGTTCAGATCGTCTTTCAGTTAAGGTAGAAGAGATTTTAGTCTTTCTTTCTGAAGGAAGGGCTTGATAAGGGGCCTCTCAGGAGACAGGCTGCAGCCAATTCAGCTTTTAGGGATACGAAGAAGGGCAAACTCCTGCCTTTCATCCTCATATTGAAAGGTTCCTGAGAGGTACTTCCTTAGTGAAACCTCCATAGGTGCATTGCTTTCCAACTTGGAATCTCTATATTTTTGAGAGCCTTAATGAAGGCACCATTTGAACCCATAGCAATGTCTCCTTAAAGGAACTTACCTTTACGACTTTATTTTTGATTTGTGTCACTACAGCAAGGAGGGTATCTGAGATTCATGCCCTCTTGGTGGATAAGAGCAAACAGCTGGGCAGGGAACAAACAGCTGGGCATGGAGAAGGAGAAAGTGCCAGCTCGAGAGCTACTGGTGAGTGTTGTTTTCTTTCTTACAATCTGTGAGGGTATATAGGTTTCAGGAGAGTGGGGTTCTTTGAGTGTTGTTTTTTGTCTGTTCCTTTCCTGGGTGGTGGCGGACTGCACCTATTTGCATTAGTTGATTTGCAGTAGTTTGCAGTTTTGCCTGGAGCTGACTGCTAGCTCCACCCTCTTCTTTCAAAGAGTAAGAGCTAAAGAGTTCTTGGCTTGTGGATCAAGCTGGGGGAAACTGTAAATATTCCAGAGTTTTCCGAAGGGGTTTTTGTTCTTCCCGCTTTGAATTGAAGCGATGTAGCTGGCAGTGAACCTGAAGCTTTAACATACATTGTGGGATGTTTGTATTTTTACCTCAGGGTGACTTTAAGTCTCAGTAGCGTTCAACACAGTCGATCATGAGCTTCTAGCTCGCCACCTCATCAATGCCGGAATACAAGGGACAGCCCTTCAGTGGCTGATCTCCTTCCTCCGGGATCGTGGACAGAGGGTTGCAATAGGAGAGAAAACATCAGACCGCCGGCAACTTACTTGTGGAGTTCCACAAGGAGCGGTCCTCTCTCCTATCCTATTCAACATCTTCATGTGCCCTCTCACACAACTGGAACGGAAGGTTGGGCTGGGTTGCCATCAATATGCAGATGACACCCAGCTCTTCCTCCTGATGGATGGCTGCCCTGACTCTCCCCCAGAAGCATTAGCCAGCTGCCTGGAAGCAGTGATGAGATGGCTCAAGCAGAGTCGTCTGAAGCTCAATCCTTCGAAGACGGAGGTCCTGTGGCTGGGTAGGAAGGGCCCATGCGAGGAAGCGCGTATGCCTGCCCTGGATGGTGTGCAGCTCTCTACGGCTTGCTCTGCCAGGAATCTAGGTGTGATTCTGGACGCTTCCCTCACAGTGGAAGCCCAGATCACAAAGGTAGCGCGGCTGGGTTTCTACCATCTCCGCCAAGCCAAACTACTAGCACCCTACCTGGCCCCGGAACACCTAGCCACAGTGATCCATGCGACGGTCACCTCTAGACTGGACAAAAGAGCTCTGCACTCCACTGCCACCAACCAGCTAAGGATGCCTGGCCCTAAAGAATTCTGCCTGGTTTCAACCAGGGCCAGAGCATTCTCTGTTCTGGCCCCCACCTGGTGGAACGAGCTCCCGGAGGAGAGCAAAAAGGAGCTCTTCTGCCAGGCATTTGGTTGAGACCAGACGCAATCAACAGCGACTGAAAGGCCCCTGCTCCCCCCCTGCCCCCCCCCCAGAATTCCACCAACATGCTCTGGACCTGTTTGTATTGTTACATTGTTGTATTGTCTATATTATTTATACTGTTACATTGTTATACGGTTACAACCATTATTTATTATTGTAAATTTATTCACATGTTTATAGATTTTTTAATGTATTGTTGTTTGTTCTTATGTAAACCGCTCTGAGCCCCCGGGGAGGGCGGTATATATAATAAACAAACAAATAAGTACACATGTACCAAATTCAAGTTAGTAGTGCTCCTGGAGGAGAAGGTACAGAAGCTATAAGAATTCCTGTCCACACTTTATTCTATAAAGAGTTCTTAGAAGCAACTCATGGAGCACATTTTGGAAAAAGGTGGGGAAGGTGTCTCACCAATTAGAGCAGAATCCAATACAAAAAGACAACGGATAGAAAAATGTTACCCAGAGTTGTTGAAAAATAAGATGGTCTACCCCTCTGATACTCAGAAATTATTTCCAGGATCTGCCTCTAGATCAGTGGTTCTCAACCTGGGGCTTGGGACCCCTTTGGGGGTTGAATGACCCTTTCACAGGGGTCACAGCAGGGCAAGCAGCTTGCCGGGGGGTGGGGGGGGTTTGAGATAGAGTGTTCATTTGTATGGAGCAGCAGAATAGAGTGAGATCGGCATAGTGGGACAAGAGGCAGAACTGAACTGAGAAACCCCGGGGAAAAAACAATTTATATACAGTCATGAACAATGAATCTTCACGCAATTGGTTAGTTTCGGTTTAATTCCTGTGAAAGAACACTTGCATAATTTTATGGTTGGGGGTCACCACGACATGAGGAACTGTATTAAAGGGCTGCAGCATTAGAAAAATTGTGAACCACTGCTCTAGATAGTGACAGTGGAATAGGCTGCCTAAGGAGGTGGTGAACTCCCCCTCACTGGCAGTCTTCAAGCAAAGGTTGGATACACACTTTTCTTGGATGCTTTAGGATGCTTAGGGCTGATCCTGCGTTGAGCAGGGGGTTGGACTAGATGGCCTGTATGGCCCCTTCCAACTCTATGATTCTACGATTCTATGACTCAGGACCATAGGAACAAGGGCTATACCCCCCATTCCCCTGAAGCTCAGAAGATGTTTCACAGGCCCCTGCATATGAGAGGACTACCTTTTCTGCTCCCCAGTGTATTAGGACTAGGAGACTTGTGCTGGTAATTGGGAATTCCCTATTGAGAGGAGTAGAAGCCAAATTATGTCAACTGGACTTGTTGTATGCTGTCTGATTGGCACGAGAATCAAGGATGTCACGGAAAGAGTAGAAAGAGTTTTAAAGCAAAAGGTCAGATATCCCTTCCTGGTCATTCATGTGGGAACAACTGATACTACCGGTGCAGTGTGGAGCATATGAAATGAGACTATGTGGCCTTGGGAGAAAAAGTCAAGGACTTGGGAATGCAGGTTGTGTTTTCATCAGTTCTTCCTGTTAATGGACAATGCTTAGGAAGAAAAATAAAAATAATGTAGATATATGACTGTCTACATCATTGGTGTCATTAGGAAAGGTTTGGGTTTTTGCACCATGGATTATGCTAACATGATGAGGCTTTTTTATCGGGAGATGGTTTGCACCTCATGATGGTGGGGAAAATGTATTTGTGAAGAGTCTTGCAGACCTGGTGAGACAGTATTTAAACTAAGCCCAATGGGGGAGTGAGATGTACATTCAAAGCCTAGTTCGATGAGTATAACTGTAGATTGGGACAGATTTAAAGGGGATGGCACATATCCAGGGGATTATTAATTTACAGGAAAGTTCTAAAACTAAACGCCTGGGGTACTCATATGAAGGATTACAATGTCTCTACCCTAATGCATAGAGTATGGGAAACAAGCAGGATGAACTAGAAGTCCAAATAAATGAAGGGGACTATGATCTAATAGGCATTACAGAAACCTGGTGGGATAACACAACTGGAATACTAGGATTAAGGGATACAACTTATTTAAAAGGGACAGACAAATAAAGAAGGGGGAAGAATATTACCATATGTTAAGAATAAATATATATATATACTTGTGAGGAAATATATGTGGCTGAGCATGAGGGTTCAGCTGAGAGTCTTTGGATAAAAATAAAAGGAGTAGGAAATAACAGTGCTATTTTAGACTTAATTCTTACCAATAGGGAAGAAGTGACGACGTAAAAATTGTGGGCGGGCTTGGTAGTAGTGACCATGTGGTTTGGACATTAAGATCTTGGGGAAGAGATAAGCTGTACGTAGTCCCACATAACGACTGGGCTTCAGGAGAGCAAATTTTAACAAACTTAAAGTTATGTTGGGTAGAATACCGTGGTAAAAAGAAATTAACGAGATGGAAGTCCAAGAAGGTTGGGAGTTTCTCAAAAGTGAAATACTAAAGGCACAATACCAGACAATTTCTTTGAGAAGGAAAACTGGGAGGAACCTATGGAAATCAGGGTGGCTCCATGAACAGCTTTCAAAAGAACTAAATAATAAAAAGACTCATTTAGGAAATGAAAGGAGGACTTTATAACCGAGTGGAATATAAACAAATAATCAATGCATGAGTGTGTTAGAAAAGCTAAAGTTCAGTATGAGCTTAGGCTAGCAAGAAATGTTAAAACAAAAAAAAAAAGGTTCTTTAGTTATATTCAAAGTAAGAAAAAGAATAGGGACATAGTAGGACCATTGCAGAGACAAGAAGGTGACAATGTAACAGGTAATGAAGAGAGGGCTGAACCGGTCTTGCGAGGGGAATCATGCTCAATATGCAAAATCATTTTATGTGATGAATTATGGGAGTTGTGGCCTAGGATCACTATAGGGGAGTCCATAAACAACTAGTTTCTTTAAATGAAACCAAATTCTCTAGGTCAGATGAATTGCATCCAAGGGTACTAAAAGAACTTGCAGATGTAATTTCTGAGCCTCTCTCCATTATTTTGACAATTATTGGAGAAGAGGTGAAGTGCCAGATGATTTGAAGTGGGCAAATATCCCCATCTTGAAGAAAGGAAAAAAGGAGGATCTGGGTAACTACCAATCCATCAGCTTGACATCTATAGCTGGCAGAACTTTAGAATAAATCATCAAACAGTTATAGAATCATAAAATAATAGAGTTGAAAGGGACTGCATGGGTCATCTAGCCCAACCCTCTGAACTATGCAGGACACTCACATCCCTATCGCCCATCTACTGTAACCTGCCACCTCCTTGAGCCTTCACAGCCTTTCCGTCAGATGGCTATCTAGCCTCTAAATTTTCCAAAGATGTAGAACCAACCACCTCCTGAGGAAGCCTGTTCCACTGAGAAACCGCTCAGTCCATAAGCATCTAGAGAGGAAAAAAGGAGGATCTGGGTAACTACCAGCCCATCAATTTGACATCTATAGCTGGCAAAATTTTAGAACAAATCATTAAACAGTCAGTCCATGAGCCCCTAGAGAGTATGAATGAAATTACTAAGAGTCAGCATGGCTTTCTCAAGAACAAGTCATGTCAGACTTTCTCTTTTTTTTAGAAAGTTACTACCTTGCTTGATCAGGGGAATGCTATGGACATAGTTTACCTTGATTTCAATAAGGTTTTTGATAAGGTTCCACCGTATTCTTATAAAAAATTGGTAATATGCGGTATGGATCCTATTGCTGTTAGGTGGATTGAGAACTGGTTGACAGATCACACCCAAAGGGTACTTGCAAATGGTTTGTCATCTTCTTGGAGAGGAATGGTTATTGGAGTGACTCAGGGTTCTGTCCTGGGCCCTGTGTTCAAAATATTTATAAAGGAATTTGGATGAAAGAATAGAGGGATTACTTATTACATTTGCAGATGACACTAAATTGGGAAGGGGTAGCAAACACTAGAAGACAAAATCAGAATACAAGATGATCTTGACAGTCCAGAACACTGAGAGAAAATGAACTTCAATAGTAATAAATGTAATGTTCTTTATTTGGATAGGAAAAATCATATTTGTTTGTTTGTTTATTATATTTATATACTGCCCTCCCCAGAGGCTCGGGGTGGTTTACATAAAACATAAACAATACATAAAACAATCCATAGCATATAAATAACCATAACAATAATACTAATAACTGATAATTGTATCAGTGCAAACAGTGCAACAGTGCAAACAGGTCCAGAGAGCACTGATGGATTTCTGGGAGGGAGGGAGCAGGGGCACTTTAGACGCTGTTGGTTATGCCTGGTCTCAACCAAATGCCTGGCGGAAGAGCTCTTTTGCATCACTGTAGGATGGGTGAGACTTGTCTTGGCAGTAGTACATGTGAAAAGTAGTACATGTGAAAAGGATCTGAGGATCTTAGTAGACCAGACACTGAATGTGAGTCAGCAATATGACTCAGTCACTAAAATGGCAAACAGGAATTTGGGTTGTATTAAAGAAGTATAGTGTTCAGATCACATGAGTTAATGTTACTGCTATACTCTGCTCTGAGAAGACCTCACTTTAGGATGCTTAGGGCTGATCCTGCGTTGAGCAGGGGGTTGGACTAGATGGCCTGTATGGCCCCTTCCAACTCTATGATTCTATGAGTAATTTGTTCAGTTTTGGGCACCACAAATTTAAAAAAAGATGTAGAGAAACTGGTGCGTGTACAGAGGAGGGCTACGATGATGTTGAGGGGTTTGGAGACCAAGTCATATGAGGAAAGGTTGAGGGAACTTGGTCTGTTTAGCCTGGAGAGAAGACGATTAAGAGGTGCTATGATGACCATCTTCAAATACTTGAAGGGCAGTCATACAGAAGATGGAGCACAGTTGTTTTCTGTTTCCCCAGAGGGTCGGATCAGAACCAATGGCTTGAAATTAATTTTAAAGTATTTGTGGCTAAACATCTGGAAGAAGTTCTTGACAGAGTGGTTCCTCAGGTGAACAGGCTTCCTTGGGAGAGGTGTGTTCTCCTTTGGAAGTTTTTGAGCAGAGGCTAGATAGTCATCTAACAGAAATGCTGATTTTATTAACTTAGTCGGATAGTGGTTGGGTGGACAGGAAGATATGTGCCACTGTTTGTGTCTTGTCTACTTGCATACCCAGGGAATTTCTTATCACCATTGTGGGATGGTAGGTGAATTTCCTCCAGATCAGGGTGGATTCTCAAGACTTTTTTTTTTTTGGGGGGGATCACTTGTGCATGAAATCAGGTTAACTGTGGGTAAGCAGATAGTTGTGAATTCCTGCATTGTGCAGGGGATGGGACTAGATACCCTGCAGGTCCCTTCCAATTCTATGATTCCATGATTCTATAAGGAATTATGTGTTTTTCATAATAACAGGGTGGTCTTGAGGTTAGACCCCAGCCTTTATTCTGAAGGTTAATTCAGCTTTTCATAGGGGAGAGGAGTTGTTTCTTCCCACATTTTTTCCTAATCCCAGTAGTCCTCAAGAAAAAGAATGACACTGCTTAGATGTTCAGAGGGTACTCTTTTTCTACTTGGATAGGACAAATGTCTATGCAGAAAGGTAATTTGGTGTAGTGGTTTGGAGCACCGACTTCTAATCTGGCGAGCTGGGTTTGATTTCCCTCTCCTCCACATGCAGCCAGCTGAGTGACCTCATAGTGTGTCTGGTATGGGGAGAGGAAAGGGAAGACTATTATAAGCTGCTTTGAAACTCCTGGTAGAAAAGCGGCATATAAGAACCAATTCTTCTTCTTCTGCAAGATTGATTCTTTGTTTTGTTTAGGTAAGTTTCCCATGGCAATAGAGTTTCTACTTCGTCCATCAGCAGATGGATTAGGGTCTGTATCTTCCTGGTGCACAGGCGAGGTGGTGGTGCACAGTGCATTCCTGGTGCACAGTGCATTCCCTTAAAGGAGCCTCTACTTTGGTGGTGTATTGAGCTCTGGAAAAGAATTGCAGAGCTGCTACTTGGAGATATGTGCACTTGTTTACCAGGCACTATAGGATTGATAAGATGGCCTCATAGAGTTTCATAGGAGAGTTCTATAGTGGGGTATTTTCCCTTAGAAATACTTTCCCACCCAAGGACTCATGCCAAGAATTCAGGGCTGCCCCTTTGAGGACCACTGAAGAAAGGAAGATTTGTTTCACTTACTGTGAATTTCCCTTCTTGGTAGTGCAAAGGTGGTATAGCCTATTTTTCCCACTCAGACGTTTTTCTGGGGTACATGGGCTTCTGAGTCTGGGAAAGGAAGCTGTACAACAAGGACTGGTAGTAAAAGCAGGGTACAAAAGACCAGCTTGTCATTATCTTCCTCTTCCTTCTCCCATTCATTCTCCTGTTACTTCTACTACTACTGCTACATGAATATGGTTTTCACATGTTGACTTTTCTACCCAACAAACCAACTTTTTTATTGAATTGGATGGTTTCTCTTTCTTTATCTTCAGAGCCTTACTCCAGAGGTTTGCTCTTGTATGAGAGTTTATTTTTTCTTTCTTTGTTGGAGTTGCAGTGTTCAACTATTACTATTGGGGAAGTCATGCAAGGATGATTAGGCCACGCCTCTTCTTGCTTAGGTAGGGCTATTCAGATTTAAATGAATTTGGTGGCCTTATCTGTGTGACCAAGGACTGGCCCTTCCAGTTTTGGATAGATCCTTCATTCAGATAGTTATGTTTGTGTCTAGCTCCTCACGCCTTTTATTCTCCTACCTTCACTAGAAGAAATTCACCATGGAAGGAAAAAGGAGAAGAAGATTTCCAAGCAGGATTCTGGGTCCCAGCTGGAAGATGCTGGCATTGGGACCAAGATGAGGACAGACTTCTGGGAGGGAATATACATTATCCATTCCACAACAACCTTCTGCTCTGGGCATCAGATCGGTTTTCAGCAGAGAGAGGGACAGCATGGACCATGTCCTTGTTGGAGTTCCCCAGATTCCTGGCCAACTTCTCCAAGAGTCGCCTCTCCCCATCAACAACCCTGGTTCATCTGGGGGCCTGGATAGACACTCTTCAGGCCATGGTGTTTCTCCCCCTCTAGAAGCAGATCAAGATCAGTAACCTGATCCAGAACTTATTAGCCGCCACCTCGGCACCCCTGATGCATCTCTCCGCAGTACAGGGCCTGCTCATCTCTCTGATTGATATGTTGCCATGGTAATGGTTCCATACACAATCACTGCAGTGGGCACTGCTACCCCAGCAGACTGTGATAACACAGAAGGTGCACAAGGTGGTCCAACCGCTAGAGAGTCTCAAGATTCAGCTCAAGTGGAAAGTGCGTTTCTAGAACTTTGCTCAGGGCATATCATTCCTTCTGGAATCATTGGTAGTGGTGACCACAGATGCCAGCAAGAGAGGCTGTGGGGCACACTGCAACAGAATGTTGGCACAAGACTGATGGACTTGAGCTGAGTTCAGGCACAGCATCAACTGACTGGAACTACAAGCAGTCCGGAGAGCTGTAAAGGCCTTTCATCAGAGACTTCAGGGACATCACATCCTCATGCGAACTGACAACATGTCCACCAAAGCGCACATCAAAAGGGGGGAACGAGGTCAAGAACGCTGTTCAACAGGATGACAGGGCACTCCACTGGAAGGAGGTACATCTCACGGGGCAGAACACCGCAGGGGGGTGGCGAACAAGCAAGCGGACTGGTTAAGCCTGCAGGATCTGGAACCAGGGGTGTGGGGCCTCAGTCCAGAGGTTTTCCTGCTCCTTGTGGATTGGTCCAGCCTGCCATGTCTTGATCTGATGGCATCAGCAAGAAATCAACAGTTATCCCTGTATCTGTCCCGATTTCACAACCCCCTGGCAGTTGGAACAGATGCCATGACTCATCGATGGCCAACGGGCCTGCTTTGCATCTTTCCTCCCATTCCACTGATGGAATCCTGTGCTTCCTCCACAGGATTCGGATGGAGCAAGCAGAGGTAATTCTGGTGGCTGCTTTGTGGCCTCTCCGACCCTGGTTCTCAGACCTCATATTCCTGGCATCTGAGGATCCCTGGTGCCTCCTGTCCAGGACTGATTTTCTACTTCAGGGGTCCGTGTTTCATTCGGACCCAGATTGTTTTTGTCTGATGGCATGGAGATTAAAAGGCAAGATTTAGAGAGTCGGGGTTTCCCCAGGTAAATAGTGGATGTCATGTTGCAGTCTCCAGCGGCCTGATACTAAGCATATTTACAACCACACCTTGAAAGCTTTCAGACAACGGAAAGCATTGCACAAGGTGAACCCCTTGGAACCAAGGGATGCTGATGTGGTATGGTTCCTCTTTGAGGCCTGGAATGGGGGCCTAAATCCAAACACCTTGAAACAGCAGGTTGCTGCACTTAGTGTGATGCTGGAACACAGGTGACAGAGTTTGAGCTCTAGCATGCATGTTAAATAATTCATTAAGGGCCTTCGGTGTGACACCGTTTCCCATCCTGGAAGCTGTTCACAGTACTGAAAGCACTGATGATAGCATTGTTTGAGCCTGTGCACTGTTTGAGCCTGTACTACTGAGGCAGTAGATCTCAGGTTTCTAAACTGGAAGGTTGCTTTTTTAGTGGCTTTTTAGTGGCTGTAAACTGGAAGGTTGCTTTTTTAGTGACTGTGAATTGCTTTTCTAGTGGCAAGTGTCAGAGATTGCTATATTATCCGCAAGGAGGGAGTTCTGCTTTTTCCAACAAGGCACCATAACTCTTTTCAGCTTGAGAAAATATCCAAGCGGCAGGACCTTGTCATCATAGGTGACTTCAATTTCCCAGATGTGTGCTGGGAAACAAACTCTGCGAAGCGTCCTCAGTCATGCAACTTTCTGACCTGCCTGGCTGACAATTTAATTTATGAAATGGTAGATGAACCCACAAGATTCAGCCATACTGGACTTAATACTGACCAACAGGCAAGAGTTGGTGGATGAGGTGAAGGAGGTGGTGACCCTAGGGGGAAGTGACCATGTCCTCATAGAATTCCTTTTGAGATGGGGAGCCAAGGAAGCTTGTAGCCAGACGCGGATGTTGGATTTTCGTAGGGCAAACTTTAATAAACTCAGAGACATGATGAGTGTCATACCATGGACGAGAATGCTGGAAGGGAAGGGAGCATGTGAAGGGTGGGCGCTACTCAAACAGGAGCTATTGCATGCTCAATCAATGACTATCCCAGAAAGATGAAAACACTGCAGGAGCTCTAAGAAGCCTATTTGGATGAACAGAGAACTTCTAGAGGAACTAAGAAAGAAAAGGGAAATGTTCAGGAAATGGAGGGAAGGACAGAGCTCTAAAGAAGAGTACCTACAGGTTACTAGGCACTGTAGATCAATCATCAGAAAGGCCAAAGGTGAGAGTGAGCTAAGATTGGCCAGGGAAGCCCATTGTAACAAGAAAAGATTTTTCAGTTATGTGAGGAGCAAACGTAAAGTAAAGGAGGCAATAGGCCCACTGTTGGGTGCGGATGGACAAACTCTAACGAAAGATGCAGAGAAAGCAGAAAGGCTTAGTGCCTATTTTACATCTGTTTTTTCCCACAGGTCAAAGTGTTTAGGCACATCTAGAGATGGCCGTAGCCAAAGGATAGTGTCTGGGTGGCAGGTTAACATGGATAGAGAGTTTGTCGAGAGGCATTTAGCTGCACTGGATGAGTTCAAATCCCCTGGTCCGGATGATATGCACCCGAGAGTACTCAAAGAACTTTCCAGAGAACTTGCACAGCCCTTGTCCATCATCTTCGGAACCTCTTTAAGGACTGGAGATGTCCCGGAGGACTGGAAGAGAGCAAATGTTATTCCGATTTTCAAAAAAGGGAGGAAGGATGACCCGGGAAACTACAGACCAGTGAGTCTGACCTCTGTTGTGGGGAAGATAATGGAGCAGATATTAAAGGGAGCGATCTGCAAACATCTGGAGGACAATTTGGTGATCCAAGGAAGTCAGCATGGATTTGTCTCCAACAGGTCCTGCCAGACCAACCTAGTTTCCTTTTTTGACCAAGTAACAGGTTTGCTGGATCGGGGAAATTCGGTTGATGTCATTTACTTGGATTTTAGTAAAGCTTTTGACAAGGTTCCCCATGATGTTCTGATGGATAAGTTGAAGGACTGCAATCTGGATTTTCAGATAGTTAGGTGGATAGGGAATTGGTTAGAGAACCGCACTCAAAGAGTTGTTGTCAATGGTGTTTCATCAGACTGGAGAGAGATGAGTAGCGGGGTACCTCAGGGCTCGGTGCTCGGCCCGGTACTTTTTAACATATTTATTAATGATCTAGATGAGGGGGTGGAGGGACTACTCATCAAGTTTGCAGATGACACCAAATTGGGAGGACTGGCAAATACTCTGGAAGATAGAGACAGAGTTCAACGAAATCTGAACACAATGGAAAAATGAGCAAATGAGAACAAGATGCAATTTAATAAAGATAAGTGTAAAGTTCTGCATCTGGGTCAGAAAAATGAAAAGCATGCCTACTGGATGGGGGATACGCTTCTAGGTAGCACTGTGTGTGAACGAGGCCTTGGGGTACTTGTGGATTGTAAACTAAACATGAGCAGGCAGTGTGATGCAGCGGTAAAAAAGGCTAATGCCATTTTGGGCTGTATCAACAGGGGCATCACATCAAAATCACAAGATGTCATAGTCCCATTGTATATGGCAGTGGTCAGACCACACCTGGAGTACTGTGTGCAGTTCTGGAGGCCTCACTTCAAGAAGGACGTCGATAAAATTGAAAGGGTACAGAGGAGAGCGACGAAGATGATCTGGGGCCAAGGGACCAAGCCCTATGAAGATGGTTGAGGGACTTGGGAATGTTCAGCCTGGAGAAAAGGAGGTTGAGAGGGGACATGATAGCCCTCTTTAAGTATTTGAAAGGTTGTCACTTGGAGGAGGGCAGGATGCTGTTTCTGTTGGCTGCAGAGGAGAGGACACGCAGTAATGGGTTTAAACTTCAAGTACAACAATATAGGCTAGATATCAGGAAAAGGTTTTTCACAGTCAGAGTAGTTCAGCAGTGGAATAGGCTGCCTAAGGAGGTGGTGAGCTCCCCCTCACTGGAAGTCTTCAAGCAAAGGTTGGATACACACTTTTCTTGGATGCTTTAGGATGCTTAGGGCTAATCCTGTGTTGAGCAGGGGGTTGGACTAGATGGCCTTTGTGGCCCCTCCCAACTCTACGATTCTATGATTCACTGACCCCTCCTTTGTTCTCAAAGTGATTTTGGTCTTGCACAGAAACCAGGGTCTCATTTTGCTTTCCTTTTATCCTTCTCCAGAGGACCGCAAAGAAAGAGAGTGGCATTCTCTGGATGTCCACAGGGTACTGCAGATTTATTTGAAGAGGATGGCACCCATTAGGCTTTCAGACTCTTTGTTTGTTTCTCATATCCCACAAAGTTTGGGGAAGGCCATCTCCAAGTCCTCCATAGCGTATTGGCTATGGCTCTGTATTTGCAAGTCCTATGAGGTCCTGGGGCTCCACTCTCAACTGGGTGGTGATGGCTCACTCAACGAGGGCAGCGGTGACCTCAGTTGTGTTTGTTTATTGATTTGTTTGTTTATTATATTTCTATACCACCCTCCCCAAAGGCTCAGGGTGGTTTATATCAAACAGGAAGAGTACACATAACTTGGTTTATAATAATACAATAATAATAACAACTTGAACAATAGAACATTTGGGAGAACAATATGTCAATGCTTACTGATGGCCCAGTGGGGTGGGTGAGTCTTCAATGATGGTTGTAGGAGGGAGACTTGGGGGGGACAATTGGAAATGGTGGTTCTGGTCAACTTCAACCAAATGCTTGACAGAGGTGCTCCCTTTTGCAGGACCTGCAGAACTGTTCAATTTCCATTAGAGCCCTTATCTTCTCTGAGAACTCATTCCACCACGTGGGGGACAGGACAAAGTTAGATTTTGCCCTGGTTGAGGTCAAGCGGACTTTCATGGGGCCAGGGATCACTGGGAAGTTGGAAGTGGTGGAGCATAAGGCTCTTTGGGGGTTTTGGCAGAGAGGCAGTCCCTCAGGTACACTGGACCCAGACCGCATGTGGCCCTAAAGGTTTACCACAGTGGAAGAGATCTGCAGAGCAGCTACATGGTAATCTTTTTCAACCTTCATGAGACATTATAGGATGGACAAGTTTGCCTGGGAGGAGGTGGGCTTTGGCAGGAGGATCCTCCAGATCGTGCCAGACTGACATGGCTACTTGTGCAACTTTTCCCCCTCACACTAAGAGACATAGTGTGGGCATGGCTAACCATCTTTGGATGACTTTCCCACTGAAGTGGAAAGAAACATTGGTCTTTCCTGAAGGTGTCTTACCTGATGTTTAGGACTGCCAGTCCAGGGAGCTTGAAAAAATCTGGAAAGGCCATTCCTCGGTTACCCAGATAAGGCCACCAAACTCATTTAAGTTTGACAAGCCCTACCTGAGTGAGCAGAAACGTGACTTAACCATTCTTGGATGATTTCGCTCCACTGAAGAGAAGAAACCTTCAGGTAAGACCAATATTTTGTTACAAAATATGACTGCTTTGGACTGGGGTAGTTGGGAAAGATTTGCGACCCCACCCACATGGAGGCGGAACTGAATTCCAAGAGTTAGGACTGCCTTCAAACCACCAAGAAGATAAATTGCTCCCAATTAATCACACAAAGAGAAAAAACATTTATATTTTTACCACAGAGGAAATCCACGGTTACTGAAACAAAACTTCCATTTCCTAAAAAAACAAAATGTGAGACTATCTTTAAATAGGACAGGGTCCTATTAAATAAAAGAGTAAGGCCACCTGGGAAGGAGTTAGGGCGGGCCCTGTCCAGGATAAAAACTCAGAGGGCCCAATCAGGAGCCGCGAAGCAGCTCCTGATTGGGCCCTCCGAGTGTCCATCCAGGGCCAAGCAGCCAATGGGGAGGTGCGCAAAGTGCCTTCCTATTGGCCCCTCACCAGGACAGACCAAAATTCCATTCACCCAGCCCAGTCTGGCTGCCAGTCTACTCCTGACCACCGCAGGGAGAGGAGGTCAGTAGGGCTGCCAAGGGGGCTGCCAAGAACAGAGGCTTGAACAGGCTGTGCTAGCCCTTTTCGCCCCAAGGCTGTCCTAACTGCCATGTCCAACTGCAAATCGCCTCAGAACCCTGACAGAGCTGGCCGGAGGCTGCAGAGTGCTCCCCCTCCCCCCTCCCTTCAGGCCTGCTGCGAAGGAGCCTCTGACAGGCCCTGACTGAGGGAAGGAGGCCTTTCCAAGAACAACGCAGGGAAGCCTGAGGGCCTTCCTTTTGATGGGGGGGGGGGCTTTCCGCTTCTGGCAAACAGTTGCCTGACAGGGAGGCCACAGAAAAGCCCCTTCTTACTTAAAATACTGCTCTGGCCGGGGGTTAGACACAGCCAAGCCATGTGTCTTTCTTTGCAACTCTCTGCAAATTTGAGGCCACTGCACAGCGTTATTCTGCCGAGGAAACTGGCTCTTTTGTCTCCTGTTCCATCTGCACAACAACCCTGTGCAGTAGGCCTCAAGTCTTTCAATTCAACAACAACCTGTGTGGGAAGCCTTAAATGTTTCTTCTCTACCACAACCCTGTCCAAAGTAGCCCTTTCTGCTTGGGGAGCTGATCTTTATACTCTGCAGGTGAGCTGTAATTCCAGGAGCTCTCCAGGCCACACCTGTAGGTTGGCTACCCCTGGGTTCGAAATATTCCTGGAGGTTTGGAGGTGGGACTTCAAAATCGTACAAGAGTCCAGCCTTCAAATGAGCCATTGTTGCCTGCAGTTGGTAGGGAGTGGTGCAGGAGTGTCCCTCCTGGCCTATGGGTTATGGCCAGCCCTTATCAGCAACTGTTAGTATTCTGGGGCGCAGACAGGCAGACCAGCATCAGTCCTGTGAGTCTGGAAAGTGCAGGAAGATCTAAATAAATATTTACAGCCTGAAACTAAATAGAGAACAAGTAAATGTCTGGAGACACATCATAACTGAAATAGTAACTGGCAAATAACTTTGGCCTGGCAAATAAAAAAAAACGTATTAAAAACCTTACTAAGGTCAAGACTGCTGTGCACAGACAGTCTTCCTCTTAGGGTTGACAGCTTCCCTGTGAGGCTCGCTACCCCACCTCCCTTATGGGAAGTCTGCTATGGGGAGAGAAGGGGAAGATGGTTGGAAAATGCTTTGAGACACCTGAGGCCTGCTGGGTCACTGCGGCCCATTCCCAGTTCTCTCAGATCTCTCACAACCCTACATACCTCACAGGTTGACTATTGTGGAGAGACAAATGGAAAAGGTGTTTGTAAACCGCTTTGAGACTCCTTTGGGTTGTAAGCAATAGGGTACAAAAATCCGTTCTTCTAAGGAGCAACCATGAAAGAAGCACGTGGGCACATAACATTTTACCAACAGTGAAAATATGGGAGATAGAAGGAACAGGGTGGACACCTGTGTACTGTGACTACCCTATGTGTATTAGGGCAGAGAGGCATTTCGGTGAATGTGGCCTAATTCACACAAGAAGGGAAATGACGCAGAACTGGGGGGAATTGGTTGCCATGTAATCTTCCCCTAAGAAGAGTCTCCAGTCTGATTTTCCCTTCACATATCTGAGGACATGGCTCTGGAAAGCTCATCTGTAACCACTATGCCACAATTCCCAAAGGTCAGTCCTCTCCCACAATCAACGAACATTCCACACCACAGGTTCTTGACACCCATATCTCCACACCCATGGCCTCATTTGCCACAACGCCGCCAGAACCTCCCACACAACACACATGACAACCCCATGCCCTTACAGACTGGACAACTCCTCCCCTTCCTCTTCCCACTGCCAAGCTCTAGCGCCCGTTGTATTCTTGGAGACAACGGGCTTTGCCCCTAGTTTACTTATATTACTTACAGTCCGCCTTTCTTATAGGACATAATATAATTTACACAGAGTCAATAAAATTGACAGCTGGAACATTAAACAATGCAGTAAGATTAAAGTTGTAGAACCAATCAGAAGGCTAAAACCAGAACTGAAGCAAAGTATAATGAACTTGACATTAAATGATGCCCATGTCCATAGTAGGATCTTAGCAGATTCTAGGCTTTAATAATGTACTGTTCACAGAAGCAGGAGACTGATTTGTCAGGATTTCAAGATCTGAGAAAGATGAACTCAAAGTGAAGTTCATGACTGACTTCTAAGATTCAGCGATAAAATCAGAATCCAGTAGCACCTTTAAGACTAACAAAGTCTTAAAGGTGCTACTGGACTCTGATTCTGTTGTGCTTCTTCAGACCAACACGGCTACCCATTTGAATTCAGGGATAAAGTGACTTTTAAATTTTCAGAAATTACTTGCTAATTTTTATATAAATAATTAATTGGCCAAGGGTGTGAAGTTAGTTTATTCTCTAACCTGTATGTTCTTGTTGCAGCCAGTTAATAGCACCCATTTTGAGGAGAAAAATAAATCAAAACAGCTATTCTTCTATAAACTTGCCTCCAGTGCTTTAGAGGACTTTAAATGCCATAAAAGTTACTTCACAATTTCAAACTCACAATTCAATAATTATAGAAATAAAGACCTAATCATACTATTCTAAAATATTTTGCAGGACTTATGGAAAATTTGCTGGTTAAGATTTATAATTCTCTGAAAGGCCCATTGCTAATGGGTAGTCAGTGGCAGGATCAAGGGATAAAAGAGTCTGGTTCTATTACTAGCAGTAAAGCCCATTGCACCAAAAATACAAGGGATTCCAGGCTGTTCATATTCCCTTTCAACACTTCCCCCCAGCCTGATAGACAAGTGGCCTAATTAGAGTTCTTTTGCCCAGCATAATGCTCCCAATTAATCACACAAAGAGAAAAAAACATTTATATTTTTACCGCAGAAGAAATCTGCCCAGACAACAATAGGATTACATAGTGTTAATACCCTTTCCTTGAAGGCTGGGAAAGATAATGCCCCTTGCAGGATGAGCCAATAGCCCAGGGTCTCTATCTCCCCATTCCCACCTCCCTGTAATACCCTACAGCCATTATGGTCTTCCAGGAACTGCTGACAGGAATCTGGGTCTTTGTCTGGCATCAGCCCCAGCCCCCAAGGTTTACATATTGTAATGGCTTACTCATGCCTACTGGCCTTGGAGCACAAGATAAGACTGGCTTGACCCCGCTCAAAACATTCCCTCCTCCGACTCATGGGAAAGCTACATTTTGGAGGGGAACATACTGCTTTCTTGATAATAACCAAGGGTCAAAAACAGTCAAACCAACATGCAGAACTGTGGTCTAATTTCTAATAACTGTATGATCAGTCAGAAGGTTGAACTCATTTTCTTTACCACCATGCCATTAAGCCTGTGAAAAATGGGGTGGGGGGTATAGAAAGAAAGCACTGGCTGCATAGCTGTAACGTGGAGCCCCCATTTAAATGTTCCCTGCCAGACTGCAAAGGCAGGGGTAGAGCATTTGGTGTAGAGCCAGTTTGGTGTAGTGGTTAGGAGTGCAGACTTCTAATCTGGCATGCCAGGTTCGATTCTGCGCTCCCCCACATGCAGCCAGCTGGGTGACCTTGGGCTCGCCACAGCACTGATAAAACTGTTCTGACCGGGCAGTGATATCAGGGCTCTCTCAGCCTCACCCACCCCACAGGTTGTCTGTTGTGGGGAGAGGAATGGGAAGGCGACTGTAAGCCGCTCTGAGCCTCCTTCGGGTAGGGAAAAGCGGCATATAAGAACCAACTCTTCTTCTTCTTCTAAATGCAGCGGGAGGCTGGTGTTACAGTTGATTGGCAACAGAATAAAGTTTTGAGTGACACCTCTTTGTGTTAAAGTTGACATTGGATTCAATCTTTGTTTTATACTTAGAAACAATTTTTCATTCGAAGAGAAAAAGCAATGTTTACATGGTCCCATAGTTCATCCCTTGTATTCTGCACTGAAATATAATTATTGAAATTAGTTTCAGATTGATTATGAAATTCTATGTTAGCTCTCTAATGTTTGTTTTGACTTTTCATTAGCCCTATTCTAGATGAAGGACTACTGCTAGGTACTGCTTGGTGTAATTATGTTTTTTGGAGGATTGGTCCATATTTCTGATTGGAGCGAAAGAATATGTGGGGAAAGAGTATTAGAAAATTGGAATAGGGTGGAGTGATTAGCTTAGTGGTTCCAAGTAGACAACTTCTTATAATAACATAGAAAATGAATAGGACAAATTGGGAAGGTCAAATTAGAACAATTATCTTAGAACATTTGTGTAGACTGTAGGACCACAGTCTTGTAAGAAACAAAAGTCTAATTTTGGTTTGGCTGCAGGTTTCTGGTTGTCTGTGATGTTTGCTGTCCAAGGACATGATTTGAAGCCTTATTCTTTAGCAAACTTGATGGAACTGTTGTTGTTATTGTTGTTGTTAGGTGCGAAGTCGTGTCCAACCCATTGCGACCCCATGGACAATGATCCTCCAGGCCTTCCTGTCCTCTACCATTCCCCGGAGTCCATTTAAGTTTGCACCTACTGCTTCAGTGACTCCATCCAGCCACCTCATTCTCTGTCGTCCCCTACTTCTTTTGCCCTCGATCGCTCCCAGCATTAGGCTCTTCTCCAGGGAGTCCTTCCTTCTCATGAGGTGGCCAAAGTATTCATCTTCAGGATCTGGCTTTCTAAGGAGCAGTCAGGGCTGATCTCCTCTAGGACTGACCGGTTTGTTCGCCTTGCAGTCCAAGGGACTCGCAAGAGTGTTCTCCAGCACCAGAGTTCAAAAGCCTCAATTCTTTGAATCTCGGCCTTCCTTATGGTCCAATTTTCGCAGCCATACATTGCAACTGGGAATACCATAGCCTTGACTAAATGCACTTTTGTTGGCAGGGTGATGTCTCTGCTTTTTAGGATGCTGTCTAGATTTGCCATAGCTTTCCTCCCCAGGAGCAAGCGTCTTTTAATTTCTTTGCTGCAGTCCTCATCTGCAGTGATCTTGGAGCCCAGGAAAATAAAATCTGTCACTATCTCCATTTCTTCCTCATCTATTTGCCAGGAATTAAGAGGGCCGGATGCCATGATCTTTGTTTTCTTGATGTTGAGTTTCAAGCCAACTTTTGCACTCTCCTCCTTCACCCGCATCAACATGCTCTTTAGTTCGTCTTTACTTTCTGCCATTAGAGTGGTATCATCTGCATATCTGAGGTTGTTGATATTTCTCCCTGCAATCTTGATCCCAATTTGTGACTCTAGTCCCGCCTTTCTCATGATGTGCTCCGCATACAAGTTAAATAGGCAAGGCGACAGTATACAGCCTTGCCGAACTCCTTTCTCAATTTTGAACCAATCAGTGATTCCATGTTCAGTTCTCACTGTTGCTTCTTAACCTGCATATAAGTTTCTCAAGAGACAAATAAGATGCTCTGGTATTCCCATCTCTTTAGCATAGTCAATGAAGCAGAAGTAGATGTTCTTCTGGAACTCCCTAGCTTTCTCCATGATCCAGCGTATGTTGGCAATTTGATCTCTAGTTCCTCTGCCTCTTCGAAATCCTGCCTGTTCTTCTGGAAGTTCTTGGTCCACATATTGCTGGAGCCTAGCTTGTAGGATTTTAAGCATAACTTTGCTAGCATGAGAAATGAGTGCAATTGTGTGGTAGTTTGAACATTCTGTGGCTTTGCCCTTTGGGATTGGAATGTAAACTGACCTTTTGCAATCCTGTGGCCATTGTTGAGTTTTCCAATGGAACTAAACAGGGCTAATTCTGGTCAGTGCTTCGCTGAGATTGCTTGCAAATTCTTTGTAAATTTTTCTGAGCTCTATGGCTATAGAATGAAACACAAGGAGTAGGCACAAACTGGCTCACAAATGAAGATTCATGATGACCTTTGGGTAGCTCATGGTTTATGAACCCATGTTTATGGGCATTGGAACCAACACAAATTTTCATGAACTTTGTTTCAGTTAATGACAATTTGTGAGGAGCAAAAAATAGCTGAGCCCTGGGAATTTTCAACCACTATATATCTCATAAACCTACTTTAACTGGTTCATTTTGTGAACCAGCATATCGGTTTGTGGTTTAGCCATGACTGAAAAAATGCATCGTGTGAGACAATGTAAAGAGCAATTTAATATGGCAAAAACTGATATAGATAAGGGTCTACATTATCAGATGTGTTTTCTTCAGCAAATTAGGATAGATTCTCAATAGTAAAAATATTTTTCTCCATTCACTTCTGCCCTAGTAGGCAAAATCATACAGAAAAATAAATTATGTATATTGGTAATAATACACTTACCCCACAGCATTTGTTGTTGCAGTTCAGAAGACCTTCTTGACTTAACATTGCATGAATAAGCTGCACTAAATTAGATGAAAAACATCAAGATTATTTTAGCCAGTAACTATTTCATCAGATGTTGCAATTTTTATTTATTTTTTGTTCATTAAATATTTTTAGTACATAATGAATTTAATATGCTCCACCCCCCCCCTCCCCCCGATTTGACCTTATACAGTATTACAGTGTCTATGGGGGGGGGGGGTAAATGATGTGTGGCTAGAATGAGTTGCTGGATTCTCCAATTTGTAAATTAAGTTGTACATTTTTGATTAGATGAAAGGGCCAATTAATTTAAACTGGAAGTAACTTTGTTTTTTTAATGTCTCCAAGCTATGTTTTGATTGATAAATATAGGCATCTTTTGATAAATATATGTCTTAATTTTCAAATACAGGAAAAAACGAGAGCATTCTCCTGGTCTCAGACACATTTAGATAGCAATCTTTACATGAAGTAAGGCCCATTTAATCAGTTCAGCTGACCCCAGGAAAGTATTTTTAGGATTGCAGCCGTAGACGCCTCAGATCTTGTTGATCACTTTTAGAAAGTAATTCTAATATTATCTGTCATTACTTGTTCTGTTGATTCTCTTGCTTCTGATTGACATTACCGTGAATTTTAATTGAATTGAAATTACGCAATATACAAGTAGTCCGGTGTTGATTCAGATGAAATTTCAGTTACTGTTTGAACTTTGCCATAGTGTTGGATTATCCACCTTGCATATGGAAGGTCCCAAATTCAGACCATGGCATTTCTAGTTAAAATGTTTCTGAGAGCTAATGACAGTCAGAGTAGGTGGCAGGTGGTTTGACTCGATGTGTCATGTACTTTGGATCAGTTGAATGCAACATAGATGCTTCAATCCCACTGAAACCAAAGGTGTTTAAGCAACAAAAGTCCATGTAGAATTTTATCCTTTGATCTTACATCTATGGAAGTTTAAGCTAATTAAATTGTGCCTCAGGCATTATAGTGATTAACTGACTATGTAAATCTAACAGTGGTTCCTGTTTATATTGCCAATTTAATCAAATAATAGAAGCTTTGGTAGTCCAAATAGTAGCCAGTTAGAATTAAGGCAGCTTCCTGAATAGGTCACTTTTACCTTTGGTGTTGACTTCAATCTGTGAACGTCAGTTCCAGTGCAACTACAAGTAGTTGAAATTGCAGTACAGCATAAATTACAGGTTACTTTAAAACAGAGATTTATTAGTACATAAAACAAAATGAAGCATGAAAATGGATAAGCACTCTCTTGTCAGTGAAATAAAAGAACTGGGATGGACAAATCCCAATGATTCTCTCTAAGCTACTTTGAAGTTTTTGTTAAGTTCGAGCTTGAGAAAATATATCATAAACTTTGAATAGTTGCTCTGCAAGCTATATCTCCCTGAAATGATACTCTCATTGATTTGAAACCACTAAGAATGACTTTCAAGAGATTAGGAAGGATCTGTACATTGATACCGGTGACAAGATATTAGTTGAAAGCAAATCAGTACTTGATACAGTTCAGACATTCTTAGCAGGCAGTAGCTAAGTTCAGAGGTCACAAACACACTACTGTCTTTCTAGGCCAAAGAGAAATAGACAGGTTGATTTCGCATGGCAGCAGCTGTGCCAGGCTGCTGTCAGTGAAGAGCTGCATGATCCACAGTTTTCTGTGTCCCCACAGGGGATACATTTCAGTGTCAAATCTGCTCTGATGCTGAAAATGTGTCCCCCGGGGAATGCACCTGTGGCAGAAAGGTTCTGCCACATGGGAGGACAGGGTTTTTCTTTTTGCCTGCAATTTTTTAAATCCCCAGTCCACCCCATGGCTCTGCGAACAGCCCCAAAGTGCACAGGAGTATTTTTTGCTCCATCGTGGCCTTTGTATGAGGAGGAGCATGGCCTTGAAGGCCCAGCTTTTCCTTCCACACAGGTCTGCCATGGGACATGCCCCTTTGGCCCCCACAGTAGGCAAAGTCCTGGGTCCTCTTAACCCAGGACAAATGAGGGCCTGATATGCGACAAGCCCTGGAGGGGCCAGAATGGCAGTGATGTCATCTGGACACGGGGATTAGCGTGCATCCATTCTGACACCACCCCAGAATCAGCCACAGAAAGTTAACTAATTTTTATTTTATCTTTATTAATCTAACTTGAACATAATTATTCTAAGCATAAATGTGATATTAATATTAGTAGTCTCCTACAGATTTGGATATTATATGACCATTTGGGGATTGAACTACACAAAGGAAAATGTTATCTAAGACTAAGTTATTTTCTATAATTTCATCACGCAAAAGAGTACAATTAGAGAAGACTGAGTTGTTAACAATATTGAGAATATCACTAATGAAGCTATTGAAAATGGACTATACATAGGAATCCATTTTGAAATCGTTTTGAACATTGTTTTCATTGAAATAAATCATTTCACCATCGCCAGCTTGAGAATTTTTTCTTCTACTTGTATTACAGCTGATGGGTCTCCACCTGTTGTTTCACCTGGAGGCTGGCAATCCTGGGTGGGTCTTGGTCTTTGTGATTTATTATCAATAAATGTTTGATTTATATACCTATTTATATGCCTATATACATGGGGTCACGTAAAACTTTCTCAGACAAGAAAGGGTCCTGTGTGGAAAAGGTATAAGAAACCCTGCTCTAGTTGACTAGTTAGTTGAATCTGGTTGACTTCTGCTGTTTCATAATTAATTGTGATAATAATTTAGAATAGATAAATATTGTATATTTTTATAATATTTATACTCTTTCACTCTAATAAAATAGGATGGCTTACAACATCATTTTCTAAAACCATAAAAACTAAATCTTATATCAAAAAGAGTTAATGTTAGTGACAGCAAAACTGAACAAAAAAAAGCAACAGCTGGAATGTACCAATTGTTTTGCTGCCTCAGACCAACACGGCTACCCACTTGAATCTATCTTTAAATAGTATCCAAAAAAATTGTAGTCCTAATTGCAATTCTATGTGTATATCTCTCAGTATTTATACTTCTTAATTATATTGATTATAAACCACATTGCGCAAGGCCCCTTCGCAAATAGAAATCAAAAAAAGGGTCTTAATGTATTTTTTTAATGTTTTCGGTGGGGTAATAAGTAATGCAAACAAATCTTTTTTAAAAAACTCACTATTTTTTACACAAGAGTTAATTTTGGTCTTTTGATTCCAAACATCAAATAAGTGCTGGTTTTGCTAACCCATAATGGTAATGCTTTGGGCAGGGTAATTGCCCTCCAGCTTATAACCTGACAATTTCCAACCAGTGGCTGAGTTTTGGCTGCAGTACAGGAAGTACAATACAGTAAAACCCCCAAAGTTGACTCTACATTTTGCTTGCTGCCTGTTCTGTTGGTCCATTTTTTTAATTTGCTGAAATTATCCAATGTAAGCATGCTGAGAATCTGATCTTCTTCTTTAACCCCACTCTCCAGCACTGTTCCCTTTTTGCTTCCCTACCAGCCCCATGGCCTGTTCCCTTTTTCTGGTTCCTTCTATTCTTCCAACCCACCATATAACCTACTATTATCTGTTCCCCTATATTCAGTTTTCCCACGCCACCCGCCTCTACCTGGGGAAAGTCTTGCCCAGCAGTGTGGCGGTCAGTGCCAACTCGGAGCCAGTGGCCAGCACCAGGGTAGACCCAGTTGCTGCCACCTGCCCATGCCCACTGATGTGTTGTGGCTTCTGCCAGTCTCTGTGATATAGGTAATATCCAGTTTTGGTGGCAACTGAGCCTGTTTACAGCAAATATGCCTTCATTGAGGAGAAGGACAGGAGCTGTTATGTCCAAGTCCACGCCTGGTCCTACTGACTTTGCTTTACGGAACCCAAAGTTTGGAAAGCTCAGCAATATTGTTGTGGTAACCTGGGCACCTCCAAAATGACCACTGAACTCTCAGTGGGCATTGTTTTTTAAAGCTAAAGGTATTGTTTTTTATTATTATTTTGGGTAACTGTAATCCTCCAAAAGTTTTTTTTTTGGGGGGGGGGTAAAGATTTCAATTTTTTCTATCAATTTTTCTATCAATTCTTGGGATTTCCTTTAGGTTAGTAGAGAAATTACTCATTTGTACACACCCAAATCTCATGCAACTCAGCAGTCCAATGAGAACCAATCTTTACAACTGCAACATTAAAAAAAAAACACATACAAAATAAAAACACTTGAATTAGCCAGGTATTGATGGATTGTATTTAAATACAGCATAATGCCAACTACTATAAAATACCAACTCTCATGCCCCCGCTGCCACCTCCCGTCTCCGAAGCGTTGCCACAGCAACCAGGGCCTGCTGCTGAGTCAGCTCTGGCTGAAGAGAGAGGGGCCTCTGAATGTGCAGCAGGGGAAAACAGCACAAGTCATCCAGGCTCTTTCCAAGAGGCATCTTTGGAGTACCCGCAAATGCACTCCAACCCTGACAGTTAGCCTGAAAGACACAGAGGACACAGAAGAGCAGTATTTGCTGAACACCGAAGGAGCCAAAGACTGCAGGCATGCTGTCAGAGTAGATGGGGCCCAGCTGGGATAGCTTCTGGGGAGGATGAGTGAGTCCTCCGTCAGCTGCAGCCAATTAGCTGGGCTGCTTTTAGTCAAGACAGCAGCAGCTCTTTGGCGTGGGTACAATCTATGCAGAAACCCTCCTGTCCAGCTCTGATTCTTTGGCTCTGCAAACTCCTGACTTCTGACAAATGGCTTTTGACTACACACCTGGTAATTGGACTGGCTTTGTTGACTAAATGCTTATCTGGACTCTGACCATTGCTTTCCCTCGACTACTCTTTCCCTCGCCCTTAACTCTGCTTGCTTTGATACCTAACGACTCAGACTGAACTTTGATCTTGCTCTGGTGTGGACTTTGGTTAGGCTGTACAGCCCAGGCACCTCCTGCACAGCTGCCACTGGGTGTGGCCAGATAGGGCAGCACTGGCAGTCTTCAAGCAAAGGTTGGATACACACTCTTCTTGGATGCTTTAGGATGCTATGGCTAATCCTGTGTTGAGCAGGGGGTTGGACTAGATGGCCTGTATGGCCCCTTCCAACTCTATGATTCTATACCAACAAATACAGACAAAAAGCAAAGTTGCCAGGTAATGTATAATTCAGTATATCTTATTTGCACACTGTTGTAAATATAAATAACAGTAATTGTGTGAAATGGTCATTATGTTAGCGGGGGGGGGGGAACTAAAGAAATCTTAATGGAAAAATGGGTAACTAATAATGTCCAATATACAATCCTGAAACTCCCTGGGGTATATCCAATTGTCCTTAAAAGAACCTTCCTCTAGCCTAAGGAGATTAAGTTGGTCGTCCTCTAAATTAGAAGTCACTTCAGTCAAAGAAAGGCTATTTAGGCTGCAGGAAGGCTTGAAACTTTGCTCAATGAAGTGGTGGGATCAACCTCCCATGCAAGCTCTCCTTCAAAAATGTAAAAAGTGTGACAATTTCTGACGCTGTTCTAAGGTTATTTACAGAGTCCAAAGTAATTAATTTCATCACGACATTCCATGCATTCACACCAGTTCTTAAACATAGTTTAAATTATGGAATCTGTGTTTTTATAAAAAGAAGAACGTGCAGTACATTTAGATATTTGTTCAGAACTTATAGATAATACAGCATTAATTATGCAGAATCAATAATGAGAAAAATAACATGCTGGTTTAAAGGTCGCTTTACTTTACTCCTTTCATTTGATTGAAAGAGGAAAATAGTTTAAGGGGAAAACTGGGCTGGGTAAGGCCCCGGGGTATGTGACTGGGTCTCCCCCGCCCTCCTAGACCCCTTTTCTTTTTGCACGGTATTAGACTATTATCATACTATTCTGACTATCAGCCATTTTTAACCATCCACATCAATTTCGGTGATCCAAGGTGCGGGATGAGATTTACTTTTAGTCAGCTGGATATTGCCATCTTTTGTGGGTGTGATCTGTTTTTAAGGGGTTTTTATCATATGTTTTATTGGTTATTATGTGATTTTTTTGTAAACCGCCGTGAGCCAGGTCTCTAGGAGCATGCAGTATAGAAGTTTAAAGATAGATAGATAGATAGATAGATAGATAGATAGATAGATAGATAGATAGATAGATAGATAGATAGATATTACAGTACTATATTATTGCCGTATTTGCCGGCGTATAAGACAACCCCCCAACATTTCCACTCAAAATATAGAGTATGTTACATTACATTACAGTACTATGGGCAGCTATGTCTATCCCAACTGAAGTGCACCCGGCGTATAGGACGACCCCCCCCCCCACTTGGAGGCATGTTTTTCAGGGGGGGAAAGTAGTCTTGTACGCCAGCAAATACTGTATTTTAATGTGTTCATTAAATTTCAGGAAGTAGCATATAAACTAATTGCAAGTTTTGCTTTTGTAACAAATTTAAATAACCAGTGAGATCCAGAAAGTAGAGGCTTTGGTTCAACTCGTGTCTTACCCATACTCTTAGGGTTTTTGCATATTTACATTATTCAGTCTTTAACCATGACTAGAACCCTCACATTTATTCTTGTTCTTTCTGTGTAATTAAAAAAAAATAATATTACTTAATTCCTGTTAATAAGTCATGAGTTTCAAATATACATTGCTTAGGAATGGTAGAAATAGAAATATCAGTTGCTTGTTATTCTTCTGTTAGAACTTGCTCATAACATAGAAGATATTTTTAAAATTTGCTGTGCTATCATATAAGACTATCTTCTTCTGGCAGGTAAAGCGACAGAGGTTAGGGGTTAGTATAGATACACATATTAAGATTTTTGCTGGACTTAAACATCAGGTTTAATTGGTCCATTTATCTTATTGGTCCATTGATTCATCCAGATTAGTGTTTACTCAGTTTGGCAGCTGATCTGTCTTGACCTTAGGCATGCACTGTTGCAAAGCCCCTTTCCATTCCCTAACATGGCAAATACCAAGACCCATGTACTTAACCAAAGTTAGTTTAATGAATAAGAGACATACAGGAGATCATTCTGCCAAAGGTGATTCGTAGAACAGAAAAATTGACTACGACAAAGCCCTGGGTTTGAGCTAGGGTAATATATGCATTGAGCCTCTTGTGGAGTCGTAGCCCTAGCACTTTCCATTTTAAGTGGAGTGGTAAGCGGCAGAAATGCTTTCTGAAGCTGTCTGTCCATGAGGTTGGGAGTTCGATCCCAGCAACCGGCTCAAGGTTGACTCAGCCTTCCATCCTTTCGAAGTCGGTAAAATGAGTAAACCGGTAATGACTGGGGAAGGCACTGGCAAGGCCACCCTGTATTGAGTCTGCCATGAAAACACTGGAGGGTGTCACCCCAAGGGTCAGACATGACTCGGTGCTTGCACAGGGGATACTTTTACCTTTACTTTTAATATAGGCACAGGACACCCCCCTCCCACCTCTCCAAAGATGCGGGAAGCCCTTTCCCATGAAAGAACGTTTGATCCAATGTTTGATCCTAGTGCGAAATCTAGAGACAAGCAGGCTGGGGAAGTTGGCCAGATGGCCTCATCTAAGCTACGCAAACACACTTGTTCACCATTTGTTTCAAAGGTCCAGGGAGAGGTACGCAAATTCACACTTCCAGGAGGAGGGAGTAGGATCCAGAGGAAATGGGTAAGGCATCTGACATAAACTCTGGGGTTTCAGGTAGAGGTCTTTCACTTCATCTACTGCCCTCATCCTTAATTGGAGATGGTGACAATTGTAGCTATTGCTTATAATCTGATTTTGTGTATGGGAGCTATTGCTATATTGACTATGTTATTGTTAGAGTATGAACATTATTCCAGAAGTGTATTAAACATTCAGTAGTTGCTAAAGAGAAGTATACAATGAGCCTGTGCTAATTACTTGCCACATTCCATTAGAATTATTTATATCCTTGTACCAAATGGGGCTGTTGTATGCAACACAGCTTGCAAGAATTTGCGATGACAGTACCACAGTGCTTAAAAGGATAAGGTAAACAATACAGGTAAATGTACAATATTTTTGCCCCTTAAAAAGTTATGAAGTACTCTTGGGAGAAAAGCATTTGGATTACATCACATGGCAGACAGGATCTTGCAAACTAGACAGACCTGATTTTATTTGCTTTGGCAATGTTACAGAAGTTCTGTTTTTCATTTATGCCATTGTAATACAACTGTACATTTATTAAGAGGATCTGGTATTTCCATTTTAAAAAATTGTAATTTTTTATGGGTAGATTAATTTTCTAAACAGCCATTACTTTGATTGCACTATTATTATTATTTGTTCAACATTGGCCCTCTTCTATGACTTGTAGTAGGGCTGGCTGACTTAGGCAGAATATTCATCAAAAAGTGGGAACCACTCAAAACTCCATCCCTCCTTTTCTTCCCCTTTCCTAAAAGTCCCCATACCCCCTTTTTTCCTGCTGCCTTCTTTTATTCTAAGGTTGCCAACCTCCAGGTGGAGTCATGACATCTCCCAGCTACAGAGAACAGTTTCCTTTAGGGTTGCAGGCTCCAAGTTGGGAAATATCTGGAGATTTCAGAGTAGAACCTCAGTAGCATAAGGTTTAGGGAGGGAAGAAACCTCAGTTGGGTATAATGCCATAGGGCCTAACATACAAGGCAGCCATTTTCTCTGAGCAAACTGATCTCTATCATCTGGAGAGATGTTGTACTTCCAGGTGATCTCTCTGGCCAGCTGATCCATAGCAGGGAGGTGAGGCCTGGCAGCAGGGGTCTCTCTCCTTCACCAGGAGGTCTGGCAATCCTAATGAAGACAGTCAGAAGTTGTCACCAGCCCTAGGTTTGCCAACCTCTAGGTTTGACCTCGATATATCTCAGAATTACACTGATCAGACAACAGAGATCTGCCCCACTACAGAAAATGGCTGCTTTGGAGAGTGGGTTCTTTATCAAGTGAGGCCTCTCCTGTCCACAAGCCCTGCTTCATCATTCTGTACCACAAAAATGTCAGGAATTTCCCAGCTTGGAGCTAGCAATCATAGTCAGTCCTGGCCTTAATAAATTTTTATTTATTTTATTTATCATTGCATTTCTATGCCGCTGCTCCCAGAAACTGGCTCGTGGTGGTTCACAAACAAAGTATCAAGTAAAATACTCCCAATAGAACAGTAAAAAAATGTAAAATATAAAAACAGATACAAGATGACAGTATACTAATAACTTTAAGAATCACTCCCCATATTCTGGGCGTCTTAAGATATATATGTAGATATACGGGCTGGGAGATGGAAACAGGTCCCAACATAGTCTACCACCACAGTAGGAGCTGGGGGGGGGGGTGGCCCAGATCTAATAACCCAGGGTTCCCACCCGGCCTCAACCAAATGCCTGGCAGAAGAGCTCCATTTTGCAGGCCCTGCGGAACTCAGTCCCAACAAGGCCTGGAGTTAATCTGAGAGCTCATTCCACCCTGGTCACGGCCAGGTGCGCTTCCTGAGGCCCCAGGACCTTCCGCAGATTCATACCCGCAGAGCGGAGTGCAGGCAGGTGGCACCGAAGGTAAGTAGGGCCCAAGCCATGTAAGGCCTGAAAAGTCAAAAACAGTACCTTGAACCTGATCTGTAAGCAAATTGGTAACCAATGTAGTTGTTTAAGTAGTGGCTGAACAAGTTTTCTCTCAAAGGCCAAAATAGGTCTGGAAAGGGGCCTGTCCCCTCTTCTGTCTTTTACTTACTAAAACCCCACATGCAATACTGTTTGCTCATGTTTTTATTAAATGTATAGCCCGCCTTCCTCCTAGGACTCAAAGCGGGTTACATATTAAAATATCCCCATAAAACCAAATTCTAAAAACCCAACCCTAAAAACAGCATTAGTCCAAAAGTACTGAAATGGCAAAATCCCTCCTACCTCCTGCAGTCATCTAACAAGGGTTTATTAGGTATTATAGCAGAGCCTGAGGAGGGTCTATTGATCTTGGTAATCCAGCCTCAATCATAGACCTGGTGGAAAAGCTCTGTTTATAGGCCCTGCAGAACTTATCCAGCTCTCTCAGGGCCCTCAGCTTTCCCAGGATCTCATTCCACTAAGTCGGGGCCAGGACCAAAAAGGTCCTGGCCAGGGTTAAGGACAGGTGTATCCTTCTGGGGCCAGGGACCAGCTTAGTACCCGCAGAGTGGAGTGCCCTATGGGAGGAATAAGCAGACAAGCGGTCCCTCCGATAGGCTGGGCCCAAGCAGCGGATGGCTTTAAAGGTCAAAACCAGAACCTTTAACTTGATCTGGTCTAGAACTGGTAACCAATGGACCTGCTTCAGCACTGGCTGGATATCGGTCCTCCAAGATGAACCAGTGAAAACCCTACCAGCTGTATTCTGTACCAGCTGGAGTTTATGGATCAAGGACAGGGGCAGACCAGCATACAACGAGTTACAGAAGTCCAGTCGAAAGGTAACCACTGCATTTATCACTGTTTCCAGAAGTCCGGGGGAAAGTAGGATGCTAGTAGCCTCACCTGGCAAACATGGTAAAACGTTGTGCATGCTACCCCTGTGACCTGTGCCTCCATTGTATGGGGAGGATCCAGGATCATACCCAAGTTCCTTGCAGTGGGCAAGATGGTAAAAGGTTAGGGAGACATATTTTCTTTCCTGATCCTTTCTTGCTCAGCCACAGGACCTCCATCTTGGAAGGGTTCAGTTTCAGGCAGTTCTGCTCTAACTATCCAGCAACGACTTCCAAACATCTGGCAGATGTATTTGGTGGGGAGTCCGGGTGACCATCCATGAGGAGATAGAGCTGGGTGTCATCTGCATATTGATGGCAACCCAGCGTGTAACTCCAGACCAGTTGTCCTAGAGGGTGTATAAGATGTAAAATAATTTGGGGGATAGTACCACTTCCTATGGTACCCCATAAGAAAGTCCATAAGGTTGTGATAACATCTCCCCTACTGTCACCCTCTGTGTCCAGTCTCGGAAAACGGAACACAGCCATTGAAGGGCTGTCTCCCAAATCCTTGCCCTGGTGAGGCAGTGGGCCAGTAGCTCATGGTCAACCACATGTGGATGACAGATCGAGCAACATGAGTACCACTGACCCATCCCAATCCAGCTGGTGCTAGACATCATCCACCAAGGCGACCAACACTGTTTCCACCACATGGTCAGGATGGAAGCCCGACTGGTATGGATCGAGCATTGAGGTATCCAACATTTTTCTAACCTCACTATAAGATAAACTGTCTTTTACACATCTTCTGTTTTGTTTGGTATTCCCTCACTGACATTCCCATGTATGAATGTATATGTTTTGTTTAGTGTGTGCGTGTGTGTTTTAATCATAGAATAATAGAGTTGAAAGGGCCATCTAGTAAAACCTCCTGCACTATGCAGGACACTCACAACCCTATCGCTCATCCACTGTAATCTTCCACCCCTTGAACCTTCACAGAATCAGCCTCTTTGTCAGATGGCTATCTAGCCTCTGTTTAAAAATTTCCAATGATGGAGAACCCATAACCTCCCTGAGTCCCAAAGCATCTCATTTTGTGTGTGCTCAAGCTCACATGTTAAATCTTGTTTTGATAGTTTTTTTTAATCGATGGCTGCCTTGGAGACCCTAATGTTTTAAAAAATGATAGCTGGATATCAGTTCTGTCAGATTCACCTATACAATATAAGCCACAGTATACAATCTCTGGCCAGTTGTTGACCTCTTATGCCATGTTGCATACAATACAATGGAGATGGTCCTCTATTTATGCTGCCATGGAATATAAAGGAAAGGGGATTTCAACTCCTCCTCCTTCCCCACTGCTATAACTTCACTATAGATTAGCAGTTTATATTTGTAACAATTAGGGCTGTGCAAAAATCCCCCAAACAGGGTTTTTTTGTTTTTTGTTTTAGTTTGAGTATGATGATGTCATCGGTTCAGTCGTGTCCGACCCTCGGTGATTCTATAGGAAAGTCTTCGCCATGCACCCCGTCTCTGACTGCTTCTTTTAGTTGGTTCATGATCATCCCTGTATCAGCTTTGATCATGTCGAGCCAGCGTATCCTTTGGTGACCACGTTTCCTTTTGCCACTGACCATGCCAAGCATTAATGATTTTTCTAGTGAGTTTGATTGCATGATGTGTCCAAAGTAAGTGAGCTTCAGCCATAATATCTTGCCTTCTAATGACATAGTTGGTTTGCTCCTCTCTAAAACTATCTTATTGGTAACTTTGGCTGTCCATGGTATTCGTAGCATTGGTTTCCAATTGGGTTCCGGCCCAGTGTTATTCGCCCTTTGATTTCACGGCTGCATCCACCACTTTGATTTATCATAGAGGCAAGAAAGATGAAATCATCAATACATTGAATGTTCTCGTTGTCAGTCATGACTTTGGTTTGAGTATAAGGTACACAAAAAATTGGTAATTTCTATTATCCCTGAATTCCAATATCAGTGTGGTATTCAGTTCTCGTAAATGTCCAGGAATGCCAATTTTTTCCAGCTGCATGATAGCCTATGGAGACCATTTTAGTCAATGTTCCCAATTGGCTATAATGGAAAATTGTTCTGGGGGGTCTTGGGGGATTGTTTTATTTTTGAGATAGAGACACCAGATTTGCAGCATAGCTGCCAGTGCCTGTTCTCAATAAACCCTCCAAGTTTGGAAAAGGCTGGACAGGGGATCCAATTCTATGGACTCCCAAAGAAGGTGTCCCCATCCTCTATTGTTACCATTGGATTGGAGCGGGGGAAGGTGTTTAAAGTTATATTGATCTGCATTCAAAGGGATTTTTAAATACCTTCTCCACTCCCAGATATAAAGTCATGGCTTGGTGTAAACTCTGAATCCGAAAACATCTCAGTCCTTTTAAATGCCTTCTCCACTCCAAGCTGCAGTGTCACTGCTTGGTGTGAACTCTAAGTCCAAAGGTTTTTAATGCCTTCTCCATTCCAAGTGGATTAGACTGTGGAGATCCATGGTCTGGTAACCTCCAGAATGGACTACTGTAATGCATTCTGCATGGAGCTGACATTGAAGATGGTCCAAACCTGGAACTCATGCAGAATGCAGCCAGATGCACATCACACCAGTCTTAAAAGACCTGTACTGGCTCCCTATCTACTACCAAGCTCAATTCAAGGTGTCAGTGTTAACATATAAAGCCCTAAATGGTCCCAGTTATTTGAAGGAGCACCTTCTTCCTTATAGACCTGCCCGAGTCCTGAGATCTCAAGTACAGAGCCTTCAGGTAGTTCCACCTCACTCATGAGGAACAAGGGACACAGTGGCATGTAGGAGGACCTTCTCCTTCCAGACCTTTAATGGTTCCTCTGCCTGCTGTCCTGCCAGGTTACAAGACAGGGAAGAGGGGGATCATTTTTTAAATGCCTTCAATGCCATTTGGTTATTTTATTCTGTACTGTTGTGACATTACCTGGCACCTTCAGGTGAAGATGCGAAATATCCATTCTAAATAAAAAGAAATGAAACTTCAGCTTTGAGTGAATGCTGCATTTGGGAACAATTCCTTTAAATACATTCTGTAAGTTGACAGTTCACTTGGAAGGCATTTAAATCCCTTTAAATGTCTTTTAGCTCCAGAAGTCCCCCCAAATCCTGACCCAGCTTGGTGTAGTGGTTAGAAGCATAGATTTGTAATCTGGTGAGCTAGGTCTGATATCCCAGTTCCCCACATGCAGCCAGCTGTTCTGATGGAGCAGTAATATCAGGGCTCTCTCAACCTCACCTACATCACAGGGTATCTGTTGTGGGGAGAGGAAAGGGAAGGCAATTGTATGCCACTTTGAAATTCCTTCTGGCAAAGAAAAGCAGCATATAAGAACCAACTCTTTTTGTTCTGACTAATCCTTCAATCAGGTTGAATTAATACCCCAAAAATACTGGTAAGGGATTTGGGGGGGGGGGAGGGGGTTGTCCCGGATTAACCAAATGCACACTCCTAGTAACAGTACTGCATTATTCTGCTTGTACTATTAGAGATTTTTTTAAAGTGATTTGATATGGAAACAATTTACAAAGGCTTTTTATCTCTGGATATTTTTGCTTAAGAAATCATATAGCAAATTGTACTTTGTAAAGCATTAGAACTATAGCTATTAACCTGCACCCATCCATAGATAGTACTCTTGTGTGCATACCAGAAATGTATATTGGGTAACTGAAAGTGCCATTAATATGGGGAAAAATAATGAAAAGCATTGTTCATTGTAAAGTAAAAAATATGTTAGTGGTGCAGAATCCATTTCGAGTTATTGTTAAAATTATAAAGAATTTTTCATTAGCATTATAATGGGTATAATGGAAACATTACAGATATAAAGGTACTAAACACTTCGATTTTAAATAAATATCTCTTCTTTTTATGAAGAGTGATGAGTGAATAATCTACAGGGTCTTTCAGGAGATCTACTTAAATACAACAATACAAGTGCAAAGGGAAAGCAAAGATTTTTTGGTGTCAATTTTAAGCAAATTAGCTGCTGGATATTACAAAGAAACATTCATTGTTGGATAGTACTTATAACTATATAATATTTCAACTTTCAGTGCTAGTTCTTTACTTCACTGATTTAATCAGACATGTAAGAAAACTTTGTATTCCATTTAGTTCTTTACAGTGAATATTAAATTGCTGTTTGATGTAGATTTTTTATGTTACTGTGCACTCTGATAGCCTCTGTCCTCAGAAAACTAAAAAAAAAACAGAAAACTGATCCCATGACTTAAAGAAGTGGATTAAATAAAAACATTACACAAATAATTTCAAATTTAACAATTAAATTTTATAATAACAAATCCCAGGCTCCTGAACACTTAACAAATTCATTTTGGCACCTAATATTTTCATCAGTTATTTATTGTAAGTGCCTCTTGGTGCCTTTCAGTAGAATCATGGAGTTGGAAGATATCTCTAGAGTCATGTAGTACTACCCTCTGCACAGTGCAGGGAACTACTTGCCCACAAACAGTGACCTCAGTTGCATGCTCAATGATCTTCCCCAGGAAAACCAGAGTCCTTGGCCAATTGGCCTGGAGGAAATTCGCCTCCTGACCCCAAAGTGTTGATTGGCATTTCCCTGGGTATGCAAGAAATTGCCACAAGAGCCAATCACTGACACAGCTCTTCCTGCTCACCCATTTACAATCTGCCTAAGTTGACATAATCAGCATTTCTGCCAGATGTCTATCTATCCTCTGTTTAAAAACATCCACCTCCCAAGGAAGCGTGTTCCACTGAGGAACTGCTCTAACTGTCAGGAACTTCTTCCGGATGCTTAGCCAAAAATTCCTTTGAATTAATTTCAACCGATTGGTTTGGGTCTGACCCTCTGAGGCAACATGAACCAACTCTGCTCCATACTCTAACATACTTTCAAGCTTATTTAGCTAAAGGACAGAAGTTAACTTTTTATTGTTATGACGGTGTTACCCATATTTTCTTATATAGTATTAAAGAATCTTTGGTTATAGCTTTAAAAAATGACAAGCAACTGTGAAAAGTTGAGAATTACGTTTGTGTTAGCAATCATTAGAAGTATGGTAATTACAATATAAAACCGTGAAGTCTAAACTGAGATATAAAACTAATTTGGTGAAGTTAGCTTCTGCCTCTGATGGATCCAGCAGTCTTCCTGGTTATTAGCAGATCAGACCTATCTTAACAGTCCTGTTGAATCCTATCACTAAAATTATCTTTGCTTTTATTTAAACAGAGAGAAGTACCCATATTGCACATTAACCTTTGGAATCTCCTTATTCCCCAAGAAATTGACTAAGTCAGTCCCGGTGACATTTTTGAAACAAGAGGGTTGTTTTTTCATCCAAGCACCATCTCTGCGGAAAGCTCAACTAAACAACTCTTAGAACTTAAGCCTAAATACAACACAGTTCCCTGATAAATTTATATACCACAGATCCCTTTTTAATCTAGCTGTTACCATACAAACATAGCACCACAAAATGTTCTTTTTACTGGGAAGGTCAAATAGTGGCCATTTTCTGCCAATATTTGAAGAAATTCTGAATGAGGTAGTCAATTGTGGACCATAATAGGTTTAAGTATCCCATGGGCCTGATTTTACCTAAATCCATGTCCATATTTGAGCATAACAAATTATAGCTGGGTATATAAATAGGGTATATAAATACCCTATATTGTCATCTATCAATCTTTTTCCAAAAGAGGTTTAAACTAGCTCTCAAGTATGCCAGCAGGCATAACATTTTGAAACAATAAATCATAAAAATAAATACAAGAGATTATTGAAGTGTTCCTGACCTGCCTTTGCTACAGTGAAGCTCTGCCCCAATGATCTCCGGTTTCCCGACTTCTCCTACAGCTTCTTAGACTACGACTTAGATATTTGAACTTTTTTTGGCTTCAGGCTTCCCCAGTTCCTGTCTTTGACTTGCTTCTTTACTCCTACTTAGTGTCTCCCTTATACTTTGTCTGCTACAGCTAGTGCTAAGATCCAGAGTGGAATCTGACTCTGCTACTCGGTATGGGCTTCACTTACTGGCCAAGAGTGTAACTATCTGTACTGCCCCTGAATGTGCAGCACACTGATAATATGAATTAGGGGATAGGCCCAGAAAAACCAGAGCAAACAAGTCCAGTTTAACCCTGTCTCAATGAGTTGGATTCTTTGCCAAATAATATGGTATATTTGGGCCTCACCATAATTTGTCAAAGGTAGAATCTGCACTTTGTCGCCATGATTCTAGTACTTTATTAATCAACCATACCATGGCTTTCCAAGATTCTGTGAATTATCACCCTAGATAATATTCTAGATCTGCTGGAACAAGATAAATGGAAAGAAGTTGAACTGGTATCAAATTATTTATTTTCTCTACCTTTATGTTGTCTTTCTATAGCATTCACCAGAATCTGTATCATTCTCAGAGTAAAGAAAAACCAATGATGATGTGACTAGAAAGTCAACCTTAAGTAGTTTTACAGAGGCATGTTGGAAATATAAGATCCCTCTAATGAGAAGTCCAGCAACTCACTATTAGTATAACTTTAGTTTTCGAGATGTTATGATACTAGGCTAAAGAATCTTTATATCTAATAATGAACTGTGGTCCCCATTTGCAAATTTTTAAATTTGCAGATCAGGGCCACACTGATACTAAACAGATTTTCCCGCAAATCTCCAGATTTGCTAAAAAAAATCTGAACTCTTAAAAAACTCACACAAACATTGGAGGCTTAAATTAAATGACATACATGACACCTTCTCCTTCTGTGATCAGCAGTGGAGGGTTGGGAGTCATGGCAGACAGGAGGACAACAACAGCAATGGAGAGAGAAATAAGCCGCGGTGGTCCTGGCAGTGAGGATAGGAGGTGTGCCAGGCTTGGCCGCATTGGCAGGAAGTGCCTGGGAATCACTGCAGCCCAGTGACGGTGGGAGGAGAGGGTTGGAGATTCAAGGCTGGAGTTGGGGAAAGGCAAATGCTTTGCCCCCACTAACTCATCTATAGCATTTCTTCTAGCCAGTTAGAAAAAACCAGGCAAGTTTTAAGAGTGCACCTGAACTGGCAACTACGTAGGCAAGAATGAGATGAAGCTTCCTTTGTTTCCTCACATGTCTCCCTAGCCCCTGCTTCAGCTGCCCTGTTTAAATTTTTCTACTGGCTTCTAACCAGCCATAGTGTGGGGATTGCTGCTGGGCAGTGGGGTGAGGAAACTGAACAAAGAATGAACTACAAATTCAAAAGCAAGGTTTGTAATGCTTGTTTTAGTACCTTTACATGGGCTTGCTTTAGTGCCATTAGTCAGCATTATAGTTTTCCTTTGTCTTTGTGTGATGCTCTGTGTTGTAAAGTTGTCTCTCCCTGGTGGAACTACACTGCTTTGGTATATTGTTTTTTGTACTACATTTTTGTTTACAAAAATCTCAAGTGAGTTTCATCAATGAGGGTTCATTAATCAGATTTGTTTCTGGAGACAGTAGAGTAAGGGATTAAGTGACCAAATAAATTCTTAGCATGCATCAACTTCCCTCGCTGCCTAATGGTATGATTAATGCTAACTATTGTGTGAAAAAGAAGCACATAAAATTGAAAAAGTCTTAATTTTCATTGCAAGCGAATTAATAACTTGAGAGTAAGAGGGATCGATTTGTAAGCAACATGGACATTACAAACAAGAAGAATTCACATAATAAATACACTCTTTGCATTTCTGATCCTTCTAATAAGAATGACCACATATGACATTTTTTTTCTGGATAGAAAGGGCTGCTGTGATAGGCCCTCTTAAAACTTCCCCACAGTGAGATAATTTTTTCCTTCCAAAAATAAAATCATGTTCTCTCATTGACCTAGCTGCCTAAGTAGCATCATTTCTTTCACGTAAAATAATATTGCTGGCTATCTCACCCTGTCAGATAATTTGGCTTTTACGTCAGCCAAGGGATGGTGCAGGAGCCTTTTTTACTAAAATCTTTTCAGAATGTCACTTGAGATGATATTAAAGTCCAACAAAATGAAAGATTTTATGCAGGGAAATTTTAGATGGAACAAGGAAATGAAACTTTGTTGTAAAACTTCAGTTTGTAGATCCTAAGTACAGGCTTTTGAGAGGCATAGAAGCTTTTTCTTAGTTTCTGGATTTGTTTGTTTCTATTAGCTTTTCTTTCTTAACTGCTACTCCCGGACTCTTTCGGCTCATGGTGTACAATAAATCCATAAAACAATAAAATTACAACAGTGATGATGGCATAATCCAATTCTATAACATCCACCCACCCCTTCTGTGTCCAGTAACAGCAGTACACCACCGCCTTGGGGTGTCCAGAGGTGTCTTTCCACACCAATCGAAGGAAATCCTGATAGCTAATTTCCTCTTTTTACTGGGCAGGAATCTTTCTCTCCCTAGAAGATTTCTCCCATTTCTTTTGACCTTTTTGGAAATCTCAAATCATTCTGCCAAATACTTTCCCCAGTTCTCCACATCTTGCATTTCTGGGGAAGGTGGCTGAAAGGGCCACGGTGGATCAGCTTCTAGCATATTTGGATGAAACTTCAGACCTTGAGCAATTCCATTCGGGCTTCCAGCATGGCCATGGGGTACAGACTGTGCTGGTTGCCCTGATAGATGACTTCCCTTGCCAGCTGGATTGAGGAGGGTCGGCCCTGCTAATGTTGCTGATTTGTCAGTAGCCTTGGACGTCATTGACCATGCACTGTTGGCCCACTGCCTTGCAGTGGCCAGGATTTGAGGGATAGCCTCAACTGTGCTCCTTTTTCTGGAACCAAAAACAGAGGGTGGAAGTAGAGGAGGAGTGATCACATTGTTACCAACTCACCTGCAGAGTTCTTCAGGGTATGGTCCACTCTCCCACATTGTTTAATATCTTTGTCCACTCTCTGAACCAGCTGTGCTGGGAATGGCAGAATATAAATGCATTTAATAATAAATAAATATGTCAAAACTGGGTTCTCTGACTAAAATCTCCTCAGAGTAGATATTTTACAGCTAAGGCATAATAAGATCTTTCAGTGTTGGTTTCTGTTAGTTTCTTTTTCCCTCAGCATACAGTTCTCATATTCTCTCACAGTTGTTGCTAGCCAATCAAAGCACTTGGAGCAGCAAGTCACTCAAGCTCTCTGCCTCAGTGAAAAATTAACCCTTCACTTCCTGGTTTCCAGCACTTTGAGGCTTGCCTTTAAAGTGCCGTCTATCACAGCTGCATATTGTTTCCTGTATTATGCACACATACCCATGTTAGATGGAATTAGCATCTGTGGTCCCTTGTCTCTTGCTCCAGTACCGATCACACCCTACAACAGAATCAAGGGCCTATGGGTTTTAATTCAGAAATGAACAGTCTCCCAGGCAAGGATTCTTTGAAATGAAATACAGCTTTATTTAAACTCTTTGTGCCCCATAGGTTATACACACACACTCACCAAAAGATTAGATTCGCCACTCCTTGTGTAAGTTGATTACTTGAGCAAGAATGCTGTGATGAAGATCGAAAGTTCATTGAGCAACAGATGTTGTTTGATGATTTTTAAAAAAGTAGAACTCTGACTGTCCCATCTCTGGCCCCTGCCTTTTAGGGCTGATAATACCACAATATTCCTAGCCATTTTCTGTTATTTCTTCATCTTTTAGGTCCGTTCCCCCTCTGCTTCCAGATACTGTTGAGCTTCGACTCCATTTGCTAAGTTATACTTATTTCCAGATGCTTCCTTTCAGCAAAACTCATGGCCTAGGCTTGCAGTTCTGTATTCCAGAGATCTTAACTCCTTGGGCAGCCTTTCTCAAACTTTTTACCATTGAGAAACCCCTGAAACAGTCTTTTTTGAGAAACCCTAGAAGTGGCGTGATCATGCAGGATATGGTTGGGAATCATAGCTGTCTACAAACCCATCCCCCCCCTTTCCACCCCCTAAAGGCCCATCATTGGCAATGGGGGGGGGGTCAACATGACCATATATGGTCAGTTCACCAGATAAAAGTTTAACAAATCTAAAAAATATTTTAAATTAATCCACTCCCACACATTCAGGAAACCTTTCCAGGGCCATCAAGAAACTCTAGGGTTTCATTAAACCCTCATTGAGAAAGCCTGTCCTAGGGTCAAACAACTCCATTTTGGCACCACTGACTTGCAGGGAGGACAGCAAGGTGGGGCACATTCAAGCAAAAATTATGTGTATCAAAATAGCACAAGATATCCTGTTTTAGGCTGAGGGTTGGCAGTGGTCCTTGATCTTTGGCCTAAATGTTCTTCTTTATGCACACATATTTCTGAAACAAAACGACAAGTACTCTGGACTCAGATTTTGAAGTATTTCTCGGTTTTTTAGTAGTTGAATACAGAAAATTTCAAAGTATAGTTGAAATTTGCTAGTGAACCACCATCTTGATTCTAAGGGCTGTGGCTGCTTTACTCCAGGAAAATGGTAGACTTCCCTGTGAGTGCCTGCTCAGTGTCACCTTCTACACCCTGACCCTGGGAATTCCGCACTGACTGGCTTCTCTTCTTCCAGTGGTTCGGCCGCTGCCTGCCCTCTCCGTGCAACTGCTGTGGCCGGCCTCCACTGCTTCAGCCTGGCTGTGGATGTCAGCTGCTCTTTCACTGCCTTCTTCTCTCTCTGCAGCTGCCAGTTGCCCTGTCTTGGGTGCCAGTTGCTCCACTTTATCTGCCACTGACCCTTCCTGCCTTCTCTTTGCCTCTACTACCTCAGGCTACCTCTGTATATTGACTGGGGGTGCCATGCTTTCTCAGGGGCTGGGTGTAGGCGGAATTCCAGCACAAATATCAGAATCACTTTCCTCCCATTGTCCTGCTGCTGGCTCTAGGCATTCCCACATTCCAAGTTATTGTTTTAGTATTTCATTTGATACTTTTTAAAAATTTCATCTAGTGGTTGTAGTAGAATTGTGCTAAAGGGAGTATCCAGAAACATTTTAGCATGTCTTCAGAGTATGCTATTACTATCATGGAATGTAACCAGAAAATATCAAAATACAAAAATTCAATTATGATACCATTGTCTATTTGAATTTCAAACAAAATCACTAATAGGTTTTGGACTTTTTGTTTCATCCTTTTGAAATTGTTATATACTGTTATTTGTGAAGACTGGTTTTATAGGGTTTTCTGCTTTATATTACCTCTCATTGTATTGTGATTCATTATTACCTATTCCAAGAGCTTTTACCCCTAATATATTATGTTCCACTGACATTTTTGCAAAGAGTATCAGCTGAGTCTAGTGTATGCTGCCCCTTAGATAATGGGCATATGTTGTGTATGCATGTTTTATTTGTGAGAAAAAAGTTCTGCATTCAAATCCCTCATGCAGAAACTAAAGATGTTGCTTATGTTTGTAGTTACCTGATTCAGAATATGATTTTTTCTGGTGAGTAATGCTTAGATGCATTGCAGATTAAGCATAATGAATGCATGACATGATCCTTGTTGGTAGGTCCTGCCTCACTGGTACAGAACATGCATTTGCAACCTGAAAGCCCCATGTTCTACCCTTGGAATTGCCAGTTAGACAGTCTCGGGTAGCAGCAGTTGAAAGAGACCACCCCTCTTCAGCATAAAAGTAAAAAACTGGTGGTGCATAAGTAAACAAATGTCAATATTTGTGAGCAAAGAGCAATAGAGTATTTTCCCCCCAAGAATTCTCAGATAGAGCTTGAAAATACTACGCCAATTCCAAATTGTGCCCAAGGGAATTTATTCATCAATTATTAGAGCCCTAATACTCAGCAGGAAATATTTCTTCACAGATTCATTAACTGTGATCAGATGAAAGTGGTTGTAATTCTGGATCTTCCCTATATTCTTCTGAGAAGCCTATTCTGATCCCCAGAAAAGTTAATTACTTTAGTCATGGAATGCATGTTGACTAATAGTCATGTGAGTAGGGGTATGGGGCAAATATGGTCTCTCTTACCATTTGTGTTAGGAGTCAGAGGAGCGGGATAAGTTTGGCCCCTTTCCTTTCATCACTTCAGGTCCATAGAATTAGAACGGACTGCTGGTGAGAAGCCCTGGAAAGTTCTGTGATCCTTGTGCCAATAGATCAGTGGATCCAATCCCATATTTTTGTGTTTTTCACTAGGTAAGTGATATCTGTCCACTTTCTGTTTCCCATAATGTTCTCATTTCCATTTGTTTCAGAGTACATTCTGCCTTTCTTATAGGAGCATCAAGAAGTAAGAATTGTTTTTTATGTATTATAAACTTTTAATTTGTTCTTTGATGTGAGCCGCCCTGAGACCTTTTGGAGTGGGGCAGCATATAAATATATTCATACATACATACACACACACACCGCCCCAGTTTGCTAATCTAAGTTTGGTTTGAGTAGATAAATGTACTATTTTTGAATTTTCCTGGATAGCATTGATGTTGATTCTTTTAATCACAAAAAAATAGGAACTAAGCTCACCTATACTCTTGACTTTAAAATGTTTGTTCATTCTCTCTATTTCAAAACAATAATGCTGGGTTCATCATCCTATGGTTCTTAAAACCTCATGAGACTGATGAACACCATTTTTCTTCCACTGCTTTACTTATACAAAGTGTAGAATAGTTCAAACACAATAGTCATACTGCAGAATAATCACTCAAAGATTATGCCAAGCTATCGAGTTCCTCAGATAGTTAATTACTGAGATCTGGGAGTCATCAGCATATTAATGACATCCAACCTCAAGCTTTGGATAAACTTGTCAAGGGCTTGACCTGGATATTGAATGACTCAGTTGAAATGGCAGAGCCTTTATGCACCCTGTATCTGACCTTTGATCTTCTTGCCTTAGCTAGGATTTTATTTTTCTTTATTTAATTTTGGCCCTTTTCCCTTATCACTTCAGATCCCTAGGGTTACAAGGAACTGCTGTTGAGAAGCATTGGAAAGATCTGTGTCTTTGTGCCAATGGATCACTGGATCTCATCCCATATTTTTATATTTATTATTAGGTCGTAATCTGGGTAAATGATATCTAAATCCTCTTCAGAGTAATGGCTGGGCTTAGAGTAACTTTTCTTAGGATTGCATAGTTTTCTGCCATATCAGAGGCAGTTGGAATTCAAGGAATATAAGTTAACTTCAAATATTAAACCAAAAAGTCTCAATCCAAAAAGTCTCAAACCATCAGGCCATATACCACAGTATGGGGAGGGGGTACGACTGTAGTTCAGTCAACATCTTAACTATCCCCTTCAGTCGAGTACTCTTGGAACCACTAAGGCTAGTATATCATTACAAAGTAAGGATTTGGAGGAAGGGCCTTAGCTTCATGTTTTGCAAGTTAGCTTCAGTTTCTCACATCTCCTTTCAAAGAGGTAAGACCTCTACTAGAGATCCTGGAGAACTTCTGCCTTAGTCTAGAGTTTTAACTTTCACAAACCAAGAGTGTAACTGTGGTTCCCAGGTTGTAGTGGTCCTGCAGTGGAAAACTCCTGCACTGGGAGTGAGCAGAAATAGTGGTACCGTAAATATTGCAGCATTTAAGAATCCCACAGATCCCTATGGTTTGACCACAGAAATCCAGAGGATTCCTAGAATATCAAAGCGTCCCTTTCAGTTTTTCCAGTAAGAAATGCTGTCAAGGTGGCATGCTCCGTTATTTTGCCCTCCCTTCTGTTCATTCGAGCAGCAATGGGAACAAAGAAGTATTTAAAGGAACCCTTCCCCTAAAAACTTGGAAATGACATCTCTTGATCATGTTTTTGGAAATTTTTTCTTACAGAAGTAAAACATACTTTTTTTGACTTCTGTAGTGTAGACCACCAAGTATAAGGAGTAGTTACGCTTTGTCTGTGAGTAGATCAGCTAGTTGCAACAGATGATAGGACTTCGTTATCTTAACAGTTATATGTAGAAGAGAGAATTTTAACAAGAGCAGTGGTGAAGCAATGATGCATTTGGGGGTGAGGGGCTACAAGTAAAACCAAACAGGGAGCTAAAAGATATTCATTTAATATAGATATGAGTTGCTTTTCAACTGAAGTATCTCAAAACCACTTGCAAAAAGTCATATATTGCATCTGGTTCCTCTGGAAGATGACAAGACTCAAAGTTCTAAGTAACTATATTTTCTATACTGATTTCTGTCACCATGTTTGTCATAATGGTTGAAACATCCACCACTGACAGGAATATTATATACCATACTAAGTTGTTGTAATAGAAGCTTGAGATTGTCAGCCATAAATATTTCCAGCAATTAGATATTGATTTATTATATTTTATATGGCTTTCCCCCGTTTATCTTTACTTATATATGATTAATCTTTATTTTTTCCTTATTTTTCTGCGGTCATGTACTAGATAGCTGCACAGTGCTTTCTACACATATCCTGCAGTTCTGGGAAAAATTCAGGGGCATTGGCCAACTTTCATTAACCATTTTATTTTCATCAGCCCTATCTTCTCTTTCTCATAGCAAACCAGGAACTTACCTATGCATGGAACTCTTGTTTAGCCCTTTCAGCTGGATCTCTTAACTCTTAACTAAATTTATTTATTAAATATCATTCTTGTTTCAGACTTCTCTTTTTAACTTCTCATTTTCTATCTAGACTTTTACAAGCTTTTCCCAAACTGATTCTTTATTCTACCATGACCATCTTGAATTCATCAGCCAACTGGCACTTAGCAACTGTCTAGTCTTATTTCAATTCTTTCTCCAGTCCTGAACAAATCACTTCCCCCCTTTAGTACTTTCCATTATTATTTCACTGAAAACAATAAATCAGATTGCAGCCTAAACAGTTCATAATATATAGTTGTAAAATGTTATTTCTTGATGTGTTGTTTGGGGAGTGGGAGTGATATAAATCTCTGATAACAAATTCCAACCATAATGGTTCACAATGGAAAGGTGAAGCCATACCACTTTGGCTCAGAATAGAATATTACTAGTGAATGTTTTGCTTAACAAAAATCTATGTCTATGAGTTGGGGGTTGCATTTCTCACATCATCTTCATAACAGCACAGAACCATAAATACGTTAAATATTTATCTCACATAAGACATGCGTAACACTGTAATTTCTCTACGTTTCACTTATCTCTTTGTTCATGGTTTTAGATCTTGATTCAGAAGTTACATCAAGAGCTAAATTACAAATCCCAATAGGGGATGGAGAGGTAGGACTACCAAATCCAGGTTGGGAAAATCCTGTAGATTTGGAGATGGGTACAATGTCATGGAGTTCACCATCCAAAGCATCCATTTCTTCACAGAAGCTGATCTATGTAGTCTGAACATTTATTTATATTTTAACATATACCTCCTCTCTCAAAGACTCGTGGCAGTTTACAATAAAAGAATAAAACAATCCAACCCCCAATACATTAAAAGATGGCAATTTATTGGAGTTAACTCCCTATCTCCACATCCCTGTCCAGCTGCAGTCAGGAGCTCTTTCATTAGGAGCAAGTGTCCTGATCTCACTGGCTGAATGTGGGCCCTCCAAGATATACGTGAGAACCCTTGCAGCCACATTTTGTACCAGCTGTAATTTCCAGGTCAAAGCTAAGGGTAGGCCTGTGTAGAGCAAGTTACAGTCATCTAGCCTGGAAGTGACCATTGCATGGATCACTGTGGCCAGATGATAAGAGGACAGGTAGGTCACTAGTAGCAGTGCTTGGCACAGATGAAAAAACGTTCCACCTGGTGGCTGGTATTCCCATTCAGCTCCATAATTCCAGATCTTAATTAGTAACTTTGTAGTAGATATTTAAAAGTATAGAATATTGAAACATGGAGAACTATCCAAGTTGTCTCTCAAGATATTGAATTGTCCTGTATGAAGATTTTCTAACAGAATTCAGATTGAAAAGTCCGAAACCAACAAAAGTAATGCCTTTCTTGTGCTCAGTGGGTACCATGGGTTTGTCTTCACAAGTAATTAGCTTGCACAGATTGCAGCACTATGAGTAGTATTGCCTCTTGAATGTGGAAATCAAAAGGGATCAGCTTCCTGATCTTGAAAGATAATGCTGTTTATATAAATCTAGGTTGCTTGCACTCAGGGTGTCAGTCCCTGACTGATTACTATGCATTAAAGGTAAAAGTATCCCCTGTGCAAGCACCGAGTTATGTCTGACCCTTGGGGTGACACCCTCTAGCGTTTTCATGGCAGACTCAATACGGGGTGGCCTTGCCAGTGCCTTCCCCAGTCATGACCTTTTATCCCCCCCAGCAAGCTGGGTACTCATTTTACCGACCTCAGAAG
>NC_135373.1:71833712-71936212 GCF_049243985.1 Paroedura picta | reverse complement strand
TACCTTAAATTATCCCATGATCTGTTGTGCTCATGGGAGTAGGCTGCTTCCAGCAGGCTGGACTTTGAGTTGACTTCTCCTGCAAACCAGTTTAAAAAGTACTACAAAAGAAACTAACCTCACCAGGATTGGCTGGGCCCATGGGGAACAGATATTTCCCAGCTCAGCTTTCTTCTCTGTTCTATTGGACCTCCAAAAATTAGGATTTCAGAAAAATCCTGGATCCAAATACTATACACATTATGGGATCCAGGATCTTTTGGAAATAGACACGGACCAAAAAATACCAACCAAAAAATATTGCATGCCCTTACTTACAGGTATGATATCTGAAATGCCTAAAACAAAAGTTACTTGTTTTATATTATTGAATCAATTATATTGTTACTGTGTTAGACCAGCCGTAGACATTTATAAAATGACTCAGCAATAAGCTTTTATATTTTTGTATTACAATTAATGACTTGTTGGTTGGTTTCCTGGTCATCATTCTTAACTTTTCCCATATTGCAATTAACAGCAGCTAGAAGTGTTTCTTTTTGAGGGGGTGGCAAAAAATTGTGACCCCACATTGGGTTGGCCTATCACTCTTTTATCCCACCCTACCTGCAAAGATCTATGTTGTACATTTAATCTTTATAAAGCTGTGAATTAGGATAAACAGAGAGAGAGCATTAACTCAGAGCTTTGTGGCTCTGGTGATTTGTCTTTGGCCTTCCCAGCTATAATATGATACAGAAGTGTTGCAGAGAGATCTACTAGCACAGATACTCAGGTTTTAGATACCACTTTCGGATTTCACTGCACAATGAAATAGAACATCAATAATTCTGTTGGGATATGCAAACCAGTGGGACTAGAAGAACCATGTTTTAGGACAATAGGGAATTGTTAGTTATTAGGAAGGATGTTCATGGTCACTCTATAAAATTAAATGTATAATGGGGTATAATTCAAGTAGCACTAGAGTTAATTAAAATGTTGATCTCTGAAGTGAGCGACCTGAAAAACAATGAAAATCCTGCACTACATTTTGCAGATTTCTCACAACACTACCTGTCTGCTGAAACTCTGGCACCCTCCTTGCTTTCCACTGGTTGTCTCAAAAGACTTTTGGAAGTTAGCGTTTCATGAAACATTTAAGCTTCCTTAGATAACATCTACCCTGAGAGCTCAAAATCTCTCCAGCATGATTTGCATGACTGTCAAAAATACTTAAAACACATCAGGAATTTAGAGTTCCCTGGGTATTTCCTAGTCCTTCAAAATGGCTGCTGCCATGTCTTGAAAGCCCAAGGGAATTGTGTAAGCATTGTGCTGTGGAGTTTCTTTCAAAAAAAGAAAGGAAAGAGAAAGGAAAGGTTGTTCTTCTCTTCCCCATACTGGAAGTTGTATGTGACTTCTAATTAAGGTTCTGGCGACTGTGTGTGAAGTTCGCTAAAATTTTTCAGTGAAAAAGACAAGAGATGTCTGGAACAATTTAATACACATTGTTGTTATGTGGATCCAATATAGGCCAAGTATGGGAGGAGATGCCAAAAAAGCCTGAGAAGTTCAAATAACTTTGTTAGCAGAAAAACAAATGTTTAATTCAGTGGTTTTAATATTTTTGGTACGATGCCTCTTCAGTAGTAGTGAATGATAGAGTTCTCCAGTAAAGACTTCTAGTTGCGTGACCTTTGTTTATACAGTTCAAAAGTAATCTTGGATGTGGGTATTTCCCTCCTCTTCACTGGTCACAAGCAGAAAATATTATTTATTTGATTTAATTTATGCCCCACTCTCCATTGGGGACCCAAAGTGGCTTATAACATTTCCCCTTCTCCATTTGATCCTGACAACAATCTGGTTTCACTGACAGTGTGTGTGACAGGCCCAAGGTCACCTAGCAGCCTTTCATGACAGAATGTGGATTTGGACCTGGATCTTTCATATCCTAATCCTTACACTGATAACCACATCACACTGGGTCTGTATATAATAAATGAGGAATTTCCCAGCTTATATATTTTATATATCGATGTTTGAATTTATAGTTCACCCTAGCTTCACAGACTCAGTATGGATGTATTCTTCTCTGATTACCATGCATTTTGAACGCAGTGTGAGATCCTGCATTCATATAACAGTTCAGTCCTCTTTCAGATATTCTTTCTGTTCCATGTGGTTAGGAAGCAGTGGTGGAACAGGGAAGAAGTGTGCTTAGTGAAAATAATAAAATAACATTTTAGTATAAAATTGTGTTGAAAACTAGGTACGTGCAGTTGAGGGAGAAGAAGTTAAAAAATTATTTGATGAACTCTGCATTTCTTGGGAAGGAAGGCTTGATTGCATGAGGTTTTTACTTTTGGGGGGGGATGCTGGTTAATATTGGGTTAATATTGGGTTATTCACATGATTATTCACATTAAATCTGAAACCAATATGCCAGATGAAACAGGTACTGCCAGTAAGATTGCTTATAAGGGAAGCCCACGAGGGAAGGATGGTATAAAAATATCATCATCATCATCATCATCATCATCATCACCACCACCACCATATATACTCGTGTATAAGCCGAGTTTTTCAGCACAGTATTCACATTGAAAAAGTCCTTAGCTTATATGAGGGTATATATGGTAATTGAACTAATAGCCTGCTCCCAGTCAGCCAATCGTTACATTGCTTCTGCAAGCCTCCTGCAAGCTGAAGCTTTCTTGTTCTGGCTGCTTGTAGGACAGCAATGGTTTGAGTGAGGAACTCTGATCTTTTTTTTCCTTTTGTCTTCACTTCTTCCAAACTATTCTTTTGGTTTCTGTGGGTGGGGTGGGGTGAGGTGGGTTTTGGGGGTGCTTTGGGATTTACTGTTTCTCCTTAATGTTTATTTCTTTTTTTTTCTGAGGGGCAGCATTGTTTGCCTTTTTTTCTTGGGGTTGTGTTTCTTTTAAAAGTTGATTTTTACAGTTCTTTATTTCAGTGTTGAGTTTTATAGTTATTTATTTCAGCGTATTGTTCTTGATGGGGGCACTGTGGCTGTATTTAGAGTAGTCCATTCTCCCAGTTTGGTAGCTGTTGTACTTGTTGTAGGAGGCTGCCAACTTCGGGTACTGTTGTTCTGCTCTGGTGTGCTTGCCCTCTTTTGCACTGACAGAGCTAGTTTACTATTTTCTTTGAAATAAATATTCAAAAACATTTAACCTACTGGTGCCTCAATTAATGTAAATTTACCAGTAACTGCTGCATTTTCCACTCTCGGCTTATATGCGAGTCAATAGGTTTGCCCAGTTTTTGTGGTACAATTAGGTTCCTCGGCTTATATCCGGGTTGGCTTATATGCGAGTATATACGGTACTTATTAAATTTATATACCGCACGCCCAAATGGCTCTGGGTGGTGTACATAATAGGTTAAAAATTAACAGTGAATTAAAAGGAACACCATTAACATTAACAGTATAAACATAAAAAATATAAATATAAATTTAGCAGAATGTAGGTAATGGCAGACTCAGATATTCACTGCCCATAAGTCTCTAGGCTAACTCTCCCTCTATGGGGTGTTCATAGGGGAGGCCCATAGATGTTATTAAGTCATTGGCCCCAACCCAAAGCTTTGTGGAAGAGCTCAATCTTGCAGTCCCTGTGAAACTCTGCCAGGGATGACAAAGATGTTGTCCATCAGGGAAACCAGTGCCATCTCCACTCCGTAGCCAGGCTAGAAGCAAGACTGGAATGGATCCAAGATTGAAGCTTCCTCTAGATAATAAATAAATACATGTGTTATCATATGATGATCAGTAACAGGTTTATATGAATTTGAGAAAAAGGGATGCTCATGTGATCTGAAGAGAAACTAGAGTATAAGAAAAAAGGATGCAGTATTATATTAGCTAAGTAATATTTTTCAAAAAATCTTTACTCAGCTCAGAAACTCTTTATTCTGTTCTCACCCTTTGTTCCAGTCCTTTCAAGAACCCACATGGAAAAGGGACACAAGTTACTATTGTCAACAAAGCCATGTTAGCTCTCTGTTTGGAATAGTTCTTTTAAAGACTATCAACACACTTTCTTTTTTTAAAAAGCTGAAAGGAAAGACAAAGTGTACTGACCATTTGAGGACAGCTATCACTTTATCTTTTCTTCTTTTTGGGTTTTCTTTCTTGTTAGCAGACAACTTAGAAAAGAAACACATTGGATACAGTAACAGACATGGGGTTCTGTTTCAAGTTGTATTTGGAGACAGTTGCAGGCTTTCAAGATGGTTGCCTGAGGACAGCACTTTGGATGATTGAAGGAGTGACGATTACAACAAGCATGAAAATATTTGTGCATGTTGCCAGTATAGGGCTTTCTAGCAAACACCACATTGCACAATGCCAAATTCTACTTTTATTTATTATATCAATTTCTCACTTTCCAGTATTAAATTATGCATAATAGTGGATTGTAATATTTCTCTTTAACTGTTTTTTTTTCCATTTTACACTTTATTTTCTCACAATTAACATATTTTGTTTCAAATTTACCTGATAGTAAGCCATGTGGCTAGATGCATTTTGGTGTGTTGCTGTGTGTTATTCACTTCCCAAATTTTACCTGAATTTTAAGTGGTTTTTTAAAAATTATTTCAGAATATGTAGCTACAAATGAGCACACTGTTAATATAATTCCAGCATCTGCAGCCATTGATCGATTTAATTTTAAAGAGTTTACATCCTTCCTTCCTTCCTTCCTTCCTTCCTTCCTTCCTTCCTTCCTTCCTTCCTTCCTTCCTTCCTTCCTTCCTTCCTTCCTTCCTTCCTTCCTTCCTTCCTTCCTTCCTCCCTCCCTCCCTCCCTCCCTCCCTCCCTCCCTCCCTTCCTTCCTTCCTTCGTAACTAACAAATTGCCATCAAACATAGCCAAATGAAATGCAACAAACCAATCTAAATACATATGAACTATACAGCCCCTATATTTGCATACATAAGCCCATTACAATATTTCCATGGTATAATTAGTCTGCTTTTGTCTTCCTGACTAAAGATCTGCAGTGAAGAAATCATGTTAACTTTCACAGCTAGCTCATTCCAACAGGATAGAGGTATTATTGAGAAGTCCCCTGGAACAGGGGATATGCCACCCAAATTGTTGGACGTGCCATGCTAGTTGAAGGCCCAGTCACGAGTGTGTCCTCCTCAGCCCCCTTACAGCCCATTGTAAAGCTGTGTATGATTTGTATGCGCTCCCTGGCTCTCATGAGAACTCAGGAGCTAAAATAATTGCACTTGTGCCAAGTGTCTGCAACTCTGTTACCTGCCTAAGAACTGCTGCTCATGTCTTAAGGTGCCACTTCAAAGGTTTTCTGTTTCTCTGACACCACCAACCCTGGCAGTCTATCTGGCTGTTGCTCAGAAATGCAGTCAAGCAGCAGTTAAAATGCTGGTATTCCTGTATCAAAAATTCAGTCTGAAGAATCATACTTCAGTTTAAGAACTGGAAAGTTAACAAGAAAAGCCTATGATATTCTTCAGTTTTGAGGAACTAGTTCCATATTGGGGAAGGGAATAAACAGAAATAACTGCATAGTGTTTTTATATTGCTTCCCCTCATCATAGTAATGTGGAGAATTAACTCTCTCCAGAATATGCTAGGAATCATAGGACATTTAGCCAACCTCTCATACTTTACAGTAGCGATCCCCAACCTGTGGGCCCCGGACCACATGTGGTCGTTCGACTAATTAGAGGTGGGCCCCGACGGACGCCTTCTCCCCCCCCCAGGCCTTTACTTCATCCCCCCCAGCCCTTTACAACACACTTAATTGTTGTGGCGTGTCTGTATCTTATTTTGAACGGATGTTTAAACATTACCATAGCGATCTGAGAGCGCTAGGGCAGTGGTTGAGAGTAGAGGAGTAAACTACCGCCCCACCAGGCCTCAGTAAAAGGCATTGTGGTCCCCGGCGTTGAGTGGTCCCCAGTGATAAAAAGGTTGGGGACCACTGCTTTACAGAACATGTGGATCTGCAACATGGTTTGATATATGGAAACTTTAAAGAACTGGAAAGGCTATTGAAAATGGAGAGCTGGACAAAGACCTCCTGGTGCTGCACTTGGAACATCTGGCTGTCTATATTACATATGCTGGGAAGTCACAGAGACTCACTCAAATGACCAATTCATTCGCAGGCAACATTAACACAATTTGATCTGAGAAAGGTGCTCCACAAAGTTGCTTTTGCCTCTTTAGGAATGTTCCTGTCATACTTGATGAAGCATGGCAGTGCACCATTAGTCATCTGCTTCACCATTAACATTGCCAAGGAATTTTACAAGACAAAAATTCACAGGAAGTAAAAATCTGAATATGCTGAGACCCAGGAATGCTTTTCCCTTAAGCAGCTAGCAATGGTAGCCTTGAGTATATTTTTAGTTACAGTCCATTTGAGCGTGCTGCTTATGAAGAAGACTAGCACAAGCAACAAACCCAAGACCAGAGGGAGCACATCCTCTGTTCATAAACAGTTGTAGTAAATTGCTCTTGCTTTTATCTTAATGACTGCTTGTTTGAAGATTATTTCGCTATGTTGCTGTTTGTAGGCTACTTGAATACTCTTTCCTTCAGTGATTTCCACTTGCCAACTTGTCGTATCCCTTGAGAATTGCATCTAAGTGTCATCTATGTACCACTTGTGCAGTGCTCTGCTATGTGCCTCAGGCAATTTCTCATTCAGTCCTGGATGCTTTCAATTTTAAGCAGCATGTTGCTTGTTAATTTTTAGTCACCACTGCTTACCTTGGAAGGAGCAAGCAATCTGAATCTTGACTCTAAAGGCAAAAATGAATTCATGGCAACTTGTTTTTTTCCAGCAAGAATGTCTTCTCCCATAGGCAAAGACAGAGTAACCATTACACTCATGTTAATTTAGCTATAGAGCATCACCCCAGATCCATAGAGGTCACTGATATAATATAATTATCTAGGAATTTCCAGGCAACCAAACACTATTAATTGTGCTCTTGCCTGTTCTGAATTCCTTACAATTCCTGATAACCTAGAGCTATTCTCTTCTTTCAAGATGTGAGCTGCAGCAGTCAAGTTCTCAGCAGGTATAAAATCTTCATAGCTCATTCTACTCTGAGGCCTGAGTACTTCAAGGATTTCAAGGTTAGTAGTGAGTAGGGGTGATGGTAATCTGGCAGGCTCTGTGGCTTCATTTTCTGCAGCTTGTCTCACATATTAGCAGCTGAAAATTAGGCACCATAGTTGGGACATAGTACAGGCCCCCCTCCAACTGTCTTTAAATCAGTCCTTGGTCATGCCTCTTTATATCTCTTTAGATAGATTATGAAGGACCACTTTTCTTAATCATAGAATCATAGAATCATAGAGTTGGAAGGGGCCATACAGGCCATCTAGTCCAACCCCCTGCTCAACGCTTAATAATGTTTAATAATATTGAACATCATGTTTCTGTACTTCTCTGTTACCTAACTCTGGTGTCTGTGTCAACAAAATAATGTATAACATTGGATTACAATATGAAGTCCTTTTGATAAGTTTCATGTGTTTAAATTACTCTAGCACAAGGAGTGAGATATGAAACGGCTTTCTTGGTAATATTTATTTGTTCAGTGGTGGTGGGTGGGTTATTTATTTATTTGATTTCTATACCGCCCTTCCATATGGCTCAGGGTGGTTGACATAGGGGATACATGGAACAAGTTAATATATAACATAAACAAATACAACAACAATAATCTAAATAACACAATTTCAGTGATTTTAAACAATATACCAGGAATGGAACTTAGCTAAGGCCCTTAAAGAGGTACACTGGACCCAGACCACATATGGCCTTGAAGGTAAGAACCAATACCTTAAGCCTGATCCAGAATTCAATTGGGAGTCAGTTTAGTTGTTCAAGTATTGGCCGGATGTGAGATCTCCATGGTGTATTGGTAAGAATCCTGGCCGCTGCGTTCTGCACCAATTGCAGTTTCCTGATCAAGGATAAGGGTAAGCCTGCGCAGAGCGAGTTGCAGAAGTCCAGTCTAGAGGTGACCGTCACATAGATCACTGTGGTTAGGTGTTCTGGTGCCAAGTAGGGCGCTAGTAGCTTGGCTTGGTGTAGGTGGTAGAAAGTCTGCTGCACTACTCTTTGCCTCCATGGAAAGGGAGGCGTCGAGGATCACCCCCAGGTTTCTGGCAGAGTGGGCTATTGTTAGACGCACTCCGTCCAGGTCGGGTAGGCATGCTTCCTCACAGGTCGTCCGTCTTTGAAGGGTTGAGCTTCAGATGACTCTGCTTCAACACCTTGGTGGCCCTGATGAGGGCAAAAAAGAACGGTGTAAATTTTCTAATAGAATTAAAATAAAAAAATAAATTGCACCAACATTTGTTTGCTATGACCAAAACATTGGAGAAATTTTGGTGGCAAGATCTGTCTTTAATCTTGCAAATTGGTTTGTTAACTGTTGATTTGCTCTTCTCTTATGGCTCCCATCTCTCCCTGACTTAAAGCTCCAAGCCAGGCCCCGGGTAATGAAAGGATCTGAATGTTTCTGCATAGTCACATTTTTTCATTCAGACTAAATAGTAAATATTAAAGGAATCAGTGCAATTGTGTTGGGTGATGTTTAGCTGACTGCACATCCCTGACAGTGACTGATGCAACCTTTTTCAAATTCTAGTTGCTACTAAGCATCTGCTCAATTCTTGATATTTTGTCTAGATGTGAACTAGTTTCTGAATCCTAGAAGATTTCGGTGAATCATGTTTTATTTTGTTTTTTAAAAGATCCTGATGATTAGGCGCCTAAATCCACTTAAAAAACCTGATTAATCATAGCATCAGTTTTACCAGTATTGAGCATATTCCTGGTGGTCACTAAGGCATTGCCAACAAATTAAATATACATGACTAAAATTGCTATTACAAATAGATCACCTCACTAAAATGTTTGTTTGTGCCTTTTGCATGTTATGGTTTTTTAAACATTTCCTTGTTTCTCCAGGAAATTCAGGGTAGCATACTATGGTTCATAAACCCTTTCCTCATTATCCCCATACTGAGGTATACTAGAGTGAGTGATTAGTTGAGGATTCTCAGTAGATTGGAGTAATTTAGTATATGTACTAGAATTAGAATAGGAAGCCTGAGTCTTAGACAGGTAGGCTAGGAATTCAGAATACTGTTCTGTATTTTTAGAGTATTTATATGCTCTGCTTTTTCCCTGACACAATCAAGACCAACGCAAATCTGCCTGATACCATTAGGAAGCCATGAATACTCATCACCACAAAGAATATTATTTGAAATAATTATGAAGCAATCGTTTATTTGTTTATTTTGATTCCACTTTTCAATTTAAAAAATTACCACAGTGGCTGTGTATAATTAAAGCAATTAAAATCTAAACTAATTAAGGAACAATTAACAAATTAATCCCACAACAGTCAGAATCATATAAAATTACAGGAAATAAAGGGACAAAGTTAGAAAATCAAATCAGCTTTTCTGCAGAAATATGCAGGAAGGTCTAGAAATATTGCTCATCCAAAAATCAGCATTGACAAGGATGAATGGATTCATGTATTATACCTGCTTTGCCAATTAAGTAATGTTGGTGCAGCTGACTGCTGTTGATGTTCAGGGGCCTTTTGCAGTGTAGAAACAAAGAGATGAGGACCTACATTAATGGGTCTTGGTGGTCCTGAGTGTCGTTCTGTACTCTGATGTCTCTGCACAGCAGAGCCTAGGCTCAACCTCTTAGAAAGTAATATTGCAGACCTTGAGTGGAAGGTACAAAGTTTCAAAATGGAATCTTGAGACTTGTCTTTATAAGTAAATGGAATAGTTCAGTATACTAATATAGTACAGTATACTAATATATACCAAGGACTTCATCCAATTAAAAAAGATTTTGTACAATTTAAAAACTTCCATCCATGTACCTGGAAGCTTAATATAAGTCTACAATATAGAAATATATCACCATTAATAAAAGCGTACTGTTGGAGCTAAATTATCTCCAGGAGACAATCAGACCTTACAGACTGAGCACAACCCCTACCCCAAGATTTATCTGAACACCGCCCGTGGTGCGGGCGCCACGGACTAAATAAAAGAGTAAGGCGTTCTGGGGCGGGATGTGTCCGGGATGAGGAAGGGTCCGGATTGGACCCTTTCTCATGACAGACAATCGGAGGGACCAATCTGCGCCTGCCGATTGGTCCCTCTGATTCCCAGCCCCAGCAACTGCGAGTTGTTCCTGGCCTGACGCGGCGAGAGGCGCGAAGCGCCTCTTGTTGCATCAGGCCGCCGCCCGAGGGAACCCCCGGCAGCCGTGCGGAGTGGGGCTGCCCGGGGTTCCCTGCCCGAGAGGGCCGCCGCCTGCCCCTAAACAGAGCCAAAAGAGATGCAAGCGATGTCCTCTGTGTTTTCCGGCAACTCAACATTCCTCACATTGCCGACTGTAAGACATTAAAGCATTTTAAAATTGGGGGGGGGGAGAGGGGGGCGAAAGGCAAACAGCCTCTCCGCCTAGAGCTCGCTCAAACCATCACAGAAAGAAAAACAAAAGTGGGCTTCACAATCCAGAACCCTCCAAGGAGTGGGAAAGATCCCTTCCTCCCTAGAATGGCCATGGGGGTAAGAGAGCCAAAGGAGCCAAGCGCCTCTCTCCCAGGGCTGGAGCATAGAGAAGGGCAAAAGTGTCAGCCATGCAGCGGAGGATTCGGGGCACGGCGAAGCTCAGGAGGGACCGCAAACTCGCACGGCAAAGCGGCGCCACTCGGGCTCCCCGGAGGAAGGAGCCCCGATCTTCCCACGCAGGCCGCAGCCCCCACGCGCTGCCCCCTCGCCCCCAACTTACAATGGTCTCAGCCATGTCCTCGCAGCCGCTCCCGGCTCGCTTCCTGCCCCGGCTTCTGCGGCGACGCCTCTCGCGTGATCGTGAAGCCAACAAGGTTCCGGGGAGAAACAGTCCACCAGCGGCCCTGCCCCCTCGCCCCCGCTGTAGTTCAGCCAGCGGGCCGATGTGCGGCCGTGGCCCGCGGCTCGGGCGTGGCCCGAGTCGCAAGTGCGGCCCGGGCGCGGTGCGCGGGTGCGGCCCGAGGCATGGCGTGCGGGCACGGCCCGAGGCACGGGCACGGCCCGATGCCCTGCCGGTCCCCAGCCTCAGAAAGGTTGGGGACAACTGCATTACAGAGTGCACAGAGACGACAGCCTGGTCGGTTTTACGGTAAGCCTAATGCCCCGCTGAAGATTGCACTTTCCCCAGTATTCTCCCAAGTGAGACAGAACGGCTCTTTAAGTTTCCTCTGAGCACTATTAGCCAGAGAGGTCTTCTTTCCAAAAATACAAGTTAAGATATTTCTAATTCTGCTTGCATTAAGTCTCCGGGTTCAGACACGGACACTCCAGCTCCAAATCACAAGGCAGCTCAGTTGCACACAAAAGAACTGGACCGCAATAGGCAGAACTGCTAGGCCTGAAATACTTGGTTAATCAACACTCCATTGTTTATAATGTATGTTTGGGATTGGGTCATACCCCTCGAATGATTGGTTTCTTTAGTCATTCTGGAGAATCACAACAGCGGCCTTAGAATCCAGGTCTAGGCTTCACGTGCATTTCCTTAGAATAATCAACAAACTGCCCATGGACATAACATCCTTCCCCTCATAAGTAAAAATGAAACTTTATCCACACTGAAGGTACTGTGGCTGCAAGCACACCCATTGAAAACAGTGAGGTTGTATTGATGAGCCAGCCAGTAGGAACCAGTGCATCTCTGCTAGCAGTTGTGGCAGTGCCAGAGGAATCGTCCTTAGAACAGTCTGGGGAAAACAAGACATCCTGAGAAGTGGTGGGTTCCGCTGACATTAGTTCATGCGCTGAGCAGGGTGTCACACTTCATTTTGAGCTCAGTTATCTTATTTGCTCCTAGAAACAGCCTAGGTGAGTGCCGTATGAATCCCACTTGATAGGAACTGCCAGATCAAATTCTCCAGTGTGGCCGCTGATGGACATCATCTCAGTCCTTTGGTTAGGCCCTCCACGGATGGCAGGGTACCAGTGATTTCGGATGGTCCCTCCATGGATGGCAGGGCACCAATGATTTCAGTTGCTAGCCACGGCTGCCTACTTAGCATAGCGTCAGGCTGCTGCCCGAGGGAACCCCCGCGCGGCTGCCCGGGGCTCCCTGCTCGAGAGAGCCGCCCGAGAGAGCTGCCCAAGAGAGCGACAAGGTCAGTTTCTAGCGCCCGCTGTATTCGGCATATAGCGGGCTTTATTACTAGTTGTACAATATTTCTGTTGATGGATGGTAGATTGACTCAACTAGAATTGTCTGAAGTTAAAACCAGCTAAGCAAAAGGTCTTTTGACTGCGTTAGCATGCCGAGTGTGAAGTGCACCTCCTGGCTCTTGACAGGATCCAATTTACACTTTGATACTTTCAAGAGCCTGGGCATGATTCTGGATGCATCCTTATCTGTGGAGGCCCAAGTCATAAGTGTTATCTGCCAGGCATTTTACCTTCTCCACCAGGCATGACAACTTGCATCTTACCTGTTGGCACCCAAACCTAGCCACCATGATTCATGCAGTGGTCACCTCTAGGCTGGTCTACTATAACTTGCTCTATGCAGGGCTACTCTTGAAATAGTTCTGGAGACTCCAACTGGTCCAAAATACAGCAGCTTGGATTCTTACCCAGACATATTACACCTGTTCTCTCCCAGCTACACTGGCTCCAAATTGGAGACCAGATCAGGTTCACAGTTCTGATTCTTACTATTCAAAGCCCTAAACAGTCTGGAACCATTGTATCTACAGGACTGCCTCTTCCACTATGCCCCCCAAAGAGCATTGAGATCAAGTGACCAAAACCTGTTCAGAACCCTCGCCCTGAAAGAGATAAAACTGGCCTCGATCAGAACAAGGGCTTTTTGGGTGGAATGTTCTACCTACTAAATTCAGTGTCCTGTGGGACTCCCATATAGTTCCGCAGGGACTGCAAGATGGAGTTGTTCTACTATGCCAATGGTTGAGGTCAGGAAATAATATCAAGAAGTTTCTGGATTCCCTGACTGAAATCCCATCCACTCAACTAAACCCTCCAAGTACTGGCCAGTCCCCCTCAGTAAGATTCTAATTTGTAAAGAGGGGTTGGTATTTAAATTATTTTTAAAATGTAAATTTAATTTTATAATCTTTTTTTGGTCTCTCTGTGTTTTACTACTTTATACCTTTTAGACTGAATCTTACTTGCTAGTTTGTTGTCCTCTTAAGTGGTTTGGAGAGCTCCAGGAGCTCTTTGCATATACTTTGCTTTTTACTGTCTTGGATAACTTGGTGTCATCTATAAACCTGGCCACTTCAGTACTCTGGACAATTTATGAGCATTACAAAGTAAATAGTTTGGGTCCAGTACTGAATCCTCTTATATCCCTACACTGCCCATTTACTCCTCTCAGTTTTCTGTTACTCCACCAGTCTCTAATCCATTACATGATTAGCTAATGGCAATCATGTTTATTCAAGAGCCTTTCAGTAAGAACTTAATTTAATACTTTATAAATCATCTTTTAAAATCTCTTGCAAGCAGCTCAAAAAATGAGACAATACAATTAAAAAGAAGCATAAAGTTGTCAACTAGCAACCCCTAAAAACAAGCCATTAATCTAGACACAAAAAACACTGAAGCATAAAAATCACATTTAAAAACCTTAAGAATTGTATTCCAAAAAATACCTCAGGCAAGATAGGTTGGTAAAATAGAACTCCCCTTTTCAGAAGCCATGCTGACTCTTCCTCAGTATGTGTTTGCCCTCTATATGCTTAATAATTCTACCTTTATGATCTGTTTGGCACACATGTCTGGATCTCTTTTTTAAATCAGCATTATAATTGCTACTTATCAGTCCTTTGGTAGGGAGGCCAGTTTTGTTGATATTCCATATTATATTAGGAGATCAATAGTTTCACACTTGAATTCTTTATATACAGTTGGGCATTTGTTATCCTATCCTGATAAAAATAGTTTCATATATGTCAGTTCGCCCTAGACCTTGGTCTTTCATCACCACTATTAGACTGAGTTGTTTAGACACCTTTCCTGAAAATAGTAGTTCCTTGAACAGCATTCTAGTGTATTCCCATTAGATTACCTGGAACATTTCCCCTATCATCTCTTAGGCATGAGTTATCCTAAACTGGATGTTTTCCCATCCCCAGTTGGCTTCCCTCAAGAGTTAATTTGAAAACTGTTCTGTAATCCTTTTGGACCTTAAATGGATGCGGTCTTATTCCTCAGGTCCTAAAAAATCTAAATCCATCCTTCTGGCACCATTGTTTCATCCATTCATTGAGACCCTAATCCTCATCTGTCCAGTTGACCTTTTTTTGAGAAATACTACCTGTTCCTCACTCAGGACTACACTGAAATTCACTCTGAAATTTCCCTTATAAATGTTGGATCTTAATCTAGCTATGCAGATCTACATTTAAACTTTGATGTATCTGACAAGTTCACTTTGAGTTGGATCATATCAGATTTTCTCAAAATAAAAAAGGAAGTATACATCATATTTGACCATCTGAAAAGCTTATGCTGAGAATGATAGGACCTGTATGTACATGAAATTATGGGACCTGCATGGCTATAGCATGGTGTAAGACTGAGTGAAAAACTGGTTGCATCCAAAACAGGGGAGCAAAATAGAGAAGTAGGGTTGAAAGCAAGAAAGGTGGTCTATGCATTTCATCTTTTCCCTCTGTAAAACCTTTTCATAGGTTTGCACATAAAAGTTGAAAATCACTAGTTATAACCAAAATAATATTGTATTTGACATTACTATGATTTTAAATATTGCCTTTTCATCCACATACACAGGTTATCACTTTTATTTAATCCCCTTTGGAATAGCAAATAAAGTTCTAAAGCAGTGAAGGACGGTGGGTTCATGGCTCAGTGTTATGGCATCTACTTGGCATTGAAAAGATCCCAGCCAGGTTCAGTTCCCAGCATCTCCAGTTGAAAACACCAGGCAATAGGCTATGTAAAAGATCTCTGCCTGAGGGCCTTGAAAGCAGCTGCCAGTCTGAGTAGACCATACTGACTGTTGATGGCCCACTGATCTTATTCAGTGTATGACAGCTTCATATGTTTAAGGATATGACCACAGAAAAGGATAATGTACATGAGCCTTACTATGGGGGTAGGACACAGGGTAAAAGATTCCTACCATTAATGGAGAATTCCTGTTATTGCAGGAAACTGGGGGGAAAGCAAAAAACTCCCACATCTCCATTTCCAAAATTGCCCTGGGAAGACAGTTCCTCGTGTAACCTTTCCTTCTGTGACCAGGGAATAGAGGATACATGCAGGTGCAAGCCCAGGACTTGTAGACAAGACAAGGAACAACCAGTATATCTAGGTACTCTTGACCTTGACCTTTCCTGGAAATTATTTTCAGCAAAAAGCAGAGAAACTGCCTCTGAATTTGCTGGAATGATTGCGAGGGGGGGGAGTTGGTTCTCTCCCCCATCCCAGATCCTTCCAGCTGTTGGATCTTTAGCAGTGAAGTACCCTGTGGGGGCAAGTATTCTCAAAGTTTAACTCACCCACCCCAACTGAGGTCTCTAAGGGACCCAATTCCAGTTTACTTTCATACTTCCAAATTCTTGAAATATGCTTTATAATAAAACTAGGGGAAAAGCCCGTTGTATCCAAGAATACAACGGGCGCTAGAGTTTGGCAGTGGGAAGAGGAAGGGGAGGACTTGTCCAGTCTGTAAGGGCATGGGGTTGAATGTGTGTGTTGTGTGAGAGGTTGTGGTGGTGTGGTGGCAAATGAGGGCATGGGTGTGGAGATATGGGTGTCAAGAACCTGTGGTTTGGAATCTTCGTTGAGTGTGGGAGAAGACTGACCTTTGGGAATTGTGGCATAGTGGTTACAGATGAGCTTTCCAGAGCCATGTCCTCAGATATGTGAAGGGAAAATCAGACTGGAGACTCTTCTTAGGGGAAGATTACATGGCAACCAATTACTCCCAGTTCTGCGTCATTTCCCTTCTTCTGGGAATTAGGCCACAGACACCAAAATGCCCCTCTGCCCTAATACACATGGGGTAGTCACAGTACGCAGGTGACCACCCTGTTCCTTCTTTTCCATTTTTTCACTGTTGATAAAATGTGCCCACATGCTTCTTTCATGGTTGCTCCTTAGAAGAACGGATTTTTGTACCCTATTGCTTACTACCCAAAGGAGTCTCAAAGCGGTTCACAAACACCTTTTCCATTTGTCACCCCACAATAGTCAACCTGTGAGGTATGTGGGGTTGTGAGAGATCTGACAGAACTGGGAATGGGCCGCAGTGGCCCAACAGGCCTCAGGTGTCTCAAAGCATTTTCCAATAATCTTCCCTTCCTCTCCCTCTCACTATTTACAGTTTCAGGCTGTAAGTATTTATTTAGATCTTCCTGCCCTTTCCAGACTCACAGGACTGATGCTGGTCTGCCTGTCTGCGCCCCAGAATACAAACAGTTGCTGGTAAGGGCTGGCCATAGCCCATAGCCCAGGAGGGACACACCTGCACCACTCCCTCCCAACTGCAGGCAAAAATAGCTTCTTTGAAGGCTGAACTCTGAGGCATTGTACGATTTTGAAGTCCTAACTCCAAACCTCCAGGAATATTTCCAACCCAGGGGTAGCTAACCTCCAGGTAGAGCCTGCAGAGAATAAAGATCAGCTCCCCAGGCAGAAAGGGCTACTTTGAAGAGGGTTGTGGTAGAGAAGAAACATTTAAGGCCTCCCACACAGGTTGTTGTTGAATTTAAAGAGGCCTACTGCAAAGGGTTGTTGTGCAGATGAAACAGGAGACAAAAAAAAAACAGTTTCATCTGCAGAATAACGCTGTGCAGTGGCCTCAAACCTGCAGAGAGTTGCAAATAAGAAAGACATATGGCTTGGCCGTGTCTAATCCCCGGCCAGAGCAGTATTTTAAGTGAAAAGGGGCTTTTCTGTAGCCTCCCTGGCAGCCAACTGTTTGGCAGAAGGGGAAAGTCCCCCCCCCTCAAAAGGAAGGCCCTCAGGCTCCCCTGTGTTGCTCTTGGAAAGGCCTCCTTCCCTCAGTCAGAGGCTCCTTCACAGCAGGCCTGAAGGGGGGGAGGGGGAGCACTCTGCAGCCTCCGGCCAGCTCTGTCAGGGTTCTGAGGCAATTTACAGTTGGACATGACAGTTAGGACAGCCTTGGGGTGAAAAGGGCTGGCACAGCCTGTCCAAACCTCTGTTCTCACCCCCCTTGGCAGCCCTACTGACCTCCTCTCCCTTTGGTGGTCAGGAGCAGACTGGCAGCCATTTCTCCAGATTGCCCCTGGATGGATGGAATTTTGGTCTGTCCTGGTAAGGGGCCAATTGGAAGGCGCTTCGCTTGTCAGTCCAGGGCCATGGAACCAATTGTTGCCCTTCCTCATCACGAACTGAGCCCACCCCAACACCCCTTACTGTTTTATTAAGAGGGAAAAGATCATGACAAACAGTTAAGGAACTACGCATAGTTAGCCCTACTGCATAGTTAAAGGTAAAGGAAAAAGTATCCCCTGTGCAAGCACCGGATCATGTCTGACCCTTGGGGTGACGCCCTCTAGTGTTTTCATGGCAGACTCAATACGGGTGGTTTGCCAGTGCCTTCCCCAGTCATTACCATTTACCCCCCAGCAAGCTGGATACTCATTTTACCAACCTCGAAAGGATGGAAGGCTGAGTCAACCTTGAGCCGGCTGCTGGGATTGTACTCCCAGCCTCATGGGCAGAGCTTCAGACTGCATATCTGCTGGTTTACCACTCTGCACCACAAGAGGCTCTACTGCATAGTTAAGAATGATAAAAAACAGCAGTGAATTTAATATTAAACATGAAATGCAAAATAAAACTATAGTATATGTGCATTAGCATCCTACATAAAGCAAAAAATATTTTAAGGTATTATTTTAAAAACCCTCCTAACAATTAAAGTAAAAAAATGTTCTGGTAATTAACTATTATTTTTCACAAAACTAGTCTAATTATGTATCAGCCATGCTGAAATGAAAGGTCAATAACTACAGATGCATAATTTTCTTAGGAAAGATAGCTGTTTGAAAATAGGTTTATGACAATTATGTGATTAATTTCCTTTTATTAGACAGCATTATGAAACTTCATGTAGCATTCTTCTGTTTATTATTGCTACTTTTTCTGTTTAGTTGGAATTTAATGGTATATACAGTATAATCTTAATAGTAATTCAGGTAGGTCACCATCATCACCAACTGCATATTTACTGGCTGGTGAGTGGTGATTGAGAATCGGTAGGTGTTGTATAATTGCACATACATTTCTTTTCTAAACTAAGAAACTGTGGCACTTTCAGACATCCATACCAAATTATGGCAGCAGTTCAAGACTAATCTATTGTAATGCACTAAATATTTTTCTCCCCTTGAAATCAGTCTGGAAACTCTAATTGGTATAGAATACTGCAGCTTAGCTATTATCAGGATCTAGATGGAGCACATATATTGCTTCCATTATATAGGCACTGATTGGCTGTTCATCAGTTACCAGGCAGCCTTATACAAAGTTTTTCTTGGCCTTGGACCCTCATATTTGTGAGCCTACCCTTCCCTTTATGCACCACCACAACAACATGGCTCTTCTGAGCAAGGTCTTGTGCAGGTGCCAACCTGCTAATGGGCAAAATTGACAACTGTAGTCAAAAGGTTGCCTCTGGCAGATGCTTTTTTTTTTTTTTTTGATGTTTTACATGACTTCATCAGCATCCAGTGTTCCAGCAGCAAAACGGCAGCTAAATCCTCCATTTTAAAGCACTATTATTATTATTATTATTATTATTAATAATAATAATAATAATAATAATAATAATAACAATAATAATAATAATAATAATAATAATAATAATATTTATATACCACCCTCCTTGAAGGCTCAGGGCGGTTCACATAAAACAGTACAGGAACAATAACAATAACTTAGATTAACAATAATGAATGAAGTGAAATAATAAGCAACATGGGACAGTAGAAAAATATGGGGAACATTAAATTCATTCCTACTGATAGCCCAGTGGGTTGGGCGGAAAAGTGGATACCTCCAACTATATTGTCCGAGCTGGAGGAGAGCAACCAGCGTCCCCTAGTAAAATGGCTGTGCATAACCAAAATGGCCAGAAGTAGCTTGATCTCCAACTCCAGTGCCTGCCCTCAAGCCCACCTTCATTCCCTTCTCCCTGGAATGGGGCTTTTTCATTTTTTTGTAGCAAGCAGCCTGTAGCAACAAATACAGGTTGGTCCGTAGAGGCAGAACAAAAAAAAAATCCCACCCACCAGTTGGCACACAAAGCATGCCTCTTACCCCCCCCCCCCCAAAAAAAAAAACAAATTTGGGGAAAAATTACTTCTTCATGTGTCAAACTTCCAAAATACGTTGGCATTAAACTATGCACTATGCATCTTTAACCGCTCCTGTGGAGCGGAATAAATGAGTAAGCCCTAAGGGGGAGGAGAAAGGGCGGACTCTGTCCGGGATAAAAACTCAGTGTCACTCCAGGGCCAAGCAGCGCGGCTTCCCATTGGCTGCTTGGCCCAGCCTCGCCTTGCCCAGCCGGAGACTCACCACACACAATGAGAAGCAGCCTTCCCCGACGGTGAGTACTCCCGGTGGCTTCCCCTCCCCCTCGTGAAAGGAGCAGGGACGCTGTGTCGCAGACGCAGCGTCCCTGCTCCTTTCCCACCTGGGGTCCCTTCTCACTGGCCATTCCCCGCTGCCGCTTCCCCACACCCAGACACACAGAAACACACACAGCCTCACCAGCCAACCCCCCCTGGTGGCCCTCCCTCACCCCGCCGCCGCTTCCCAGCCACCACAGACACGCACACACACACACAACTCCCTGGCTGCCCCCCATGGCCCCGCCGCCGCTTCCCCACCCTCACAGACACGCACACACACACAGCCACCCACCGCGCTCTGCCACCACTTCCCCAACCCACACATCCACGCACACACTTCTCTCTACCCCCTCTTCCCTCCCCCTCCCCACCCCCACGATTCCCCGCAATTCCCCCCAACCTTCACACCCCCCTGGCCCCACCCCTTTCACCTACCTCTCTGCCTGCCTTCCTTTCTTCCTTCTTACTTCCTGACTTCCTCTATTTCTCCATCTCCTTCCTGTCTCTCCCTCACACTTGCTTCCTGTCTCTCTCCTTTACTTTCTTTCTCCCTTCTACCCATCCCTTCAACCACCCCTTGCCCTTTTTTCTCGCTCCCTTTCCTCCTTTCCTCTTCTTCCTTCCTTCCCCACACTGTTCTCCCCCTCTGCAAAGGCCCACTGTATTTTTTCTACAGCGGGCTTATTTTCTAGTGTATGATAAATGGAGAAGTTTTACTTTAAGAAAAAAATATTGCTTTCCCTTTAAAGCTAGTAGGAAGCTAATTGGCTGGCTGCCATGATTGACAGACAGTGGGAGACTTGCTGGCATTGCGAGTCCCTCTCTGCAGCCATTTTAATCAGCCATTTGGAATGCCTGGAAGCATCAGAAAGCGGAAGAAGAAAGTGACAGAGTGAGGAAGTAAGAAATGGCTGAGGCACGTTTTTTATAGCGTTAAGCATTTGCGGTTGCTTAACGTGTGGCGCAGAGCCTCTTGTGGCGCAGAGCCTCTTGTGGCGCAGAGTGGTAAGGCAGCCGTCTGAAAGCTTTGCCCATAAGGCTGCGAGTTCAATCCCAGCAGCCGGCTCAAGGTTGACTCAACCTTCCATCCTTCCGAGGTGGGTAAAATGAGTACCCAGCTTGCTGGGGGGTAAACGGTAATGACTGGGGAAGGCACTGGCAAACCACCCCGTATTGAGTCTGCCATGAAAACGCTGGAGGGCGTCACCCCAAGGATCAGACATGACTCGGTGCTTGCACAGGGGATACCTTTACCTTTACCTTTAACGTGTGGAATAGCCCCCAGTCTCCTGGCTTTCCGCAAACTACAAAAATGAATTATTTAAGATGGCTTTTCTACACAGGCAATACAGTTGTACTATACAAAAGGCACCACAAAGTTACTTAGATAAATATTAGGGATTGTGGTCTATACTGCTGTGTTTATCTTGCTGACACTAGAATATTCCATCCTGTTGATTATCTTAACTCCCTCTGTGTCATCAACCTTGAGTCTAAGTGATAAAGAAGGACTATAAAAATAAATAATAAAATAAAATTGCTCCAATGTGATATAAGAAATTACATTTTGTGGGCAATTGAAGGTCTCCATTGTGCATGCCATTATTTCTCAGCCTTCTTGATGCCACAAATTCAGAACCCATACTTCATCATCAATCTTCTATACAGTCCCTGCACATAAGCAGTCCTGCCATTGGACAGGTTTCGTAGCTAAAAAGCTTCTAGGGGCACTGCATGCCAGACCCAGAGCCATTGATCCCACCCAGGGAGCATGTGTTCAGCAAGGCATCAGTAACTCAAATGCCACTGAAAGCAAAAGAGCATGAAACAAGGAAGGAGAGAAGGTATGTATGCCTGCACAGTAGATACTCAATGAACAAAAGTTACAGGTAAGTTCATCATCAAACTTCTGTGCAGTCTTACATGGGGATTCTAACAAGCTATTCACAGGAGGTAGGGCCATGCTCCACTCAAGTAAAGACTATAAGACAACTTCCCCACTCGCACTTCTCATCGAGGCTGGACATCTAAGGCATAATGATGGACAAAGAAGTGCTGGCTTTTATACCCTGCTTTTTACTACTAAAGGAGTTTCAAAGTGGCTTACAATTGCCTACCCTTCCTTTCCCCACAACACACCCTGTGAGGTGGATGAGGCAACCTGGATGAGGCTGAGAGCTCTCTCATTGAACCGTTACTGCTCCAAGGTCATCAAGCTGGCTGCATATTGAGGAATGGAGAATGAAACTCAGGTGTCCAGATTAGAAACTGACACCTTTTTACCACTACTCCAAGCTGGCAAAGATATCAGCTGAAGACCAAGTCACTGCTCTACAAAGCTCCAATAATGGAACTACATCATAGAATGCTGCAGACGAAGCTACTGCTCTAGTAGAGTGAGCCCTGGCCTCTAATGGGCATTCTATGCCAGCAGAACTATACTTTTTAATTGTGATATAATCCATCTGGATAATGTCTGTGAGGAAGCATGCTTCCCCCTATTGGGAACTTGCCAGAATTTAAAAACAAAATAAAACAGTAACCAAACCAAAAGAAACCTTACATTCAGAAAATAACGTCACGATGGAATGGGGGGGGGGGGGTGGTCAGTCGCAAAGCAGACAGGTTGCTAACTCGCCTTGCTGAGGTGATGGTGACTAAAAGGCGGAATTTCATAGTAACACTAAAAGATGTGGTCAGCAGTTCAAATGGTTTGTGCATCAGTTGTGCAGGAACTAGAGACAGTGGCCACTGGGAAATGTCAGGTTCTACAGAAAGGGAACGATCTTTCAACCCATTAAGGAACCTTTTTGACAAATGGTGAAAGAAGAGGGACATCTTCCACCCCAGAATGATAGCAGGTAATCAACATCAGTGAAGAGAAAATTAACCCTTTTCCCATTAGAGATAACAGATCTGAACAGAAGGTGACTGCCTTTTGTCTAGACACCAGGTGAAGAATGTTTTCCATGTATAAAAATAGAACGTGCTGGGTTTATGAGGATATAAGAAAACTTTATTCTCTTGCTGGGAAAAAGATAATGCCTTATATCAAGCATCCAAACTGCTATCTTGAGACAATTCCGGTCATGATGAAACAGCCCATTGAGCATCAGGAATCTCCCTCATGAAACCTCTAATACCATATTTGATGGGTCCAGAAGGGATTATATCTGAACCCACTCTCCTGACTTTTTCTAGCACCCTGAGTATCAAAGGAGCTGGGCATAGAATAGACATTCTTCCCAATGAATCTGAAAAGCATCCCCTAGGGACCCTGAAATCATGCCAGCACATTCATTATGCTGGTAGTGAATATCATTTGGAGCTTTTGCACATGAGGTGACCCTGACTACTGATGCTTTACTTTCAGGTTGGGGAGCTCATTGTGAAGGTTTTTCTACACAGGAACAACATAGTCACGGTATTCTATGTCAACAAGTAAGGGGGCACAGGGCAGGAAGATATTTGATGAACAGTTACAAGTAGGCAACCCTGTTTTATTTTGTACCAGAATTAAAGCCCATTGTATCTGATGCAACGAGCACTAGTGGGGGGGGGGGAGAAAATAGCAAAGAGAGAAGGAGGTAGAAAGGAAGAGAGTGATTAAGATAAAGAGAGCTTGGCATTGGGAAGAGTAAGGGGATGGGTTGTCCAGTCTGTAAGGTCATGAGGTTGAATATGTGTGTTGTGGAGTGGGGGTTGTGTTGGTGTGGTAACAAATGAGGGTGTGTTTGTGGAGAGATGGGTATCAAAGATCCTGTGGTTTGGAACGTTAGTTAATTGTGGGAGAGGACTGACCTTTGGGAATTGTGGCATAGTGGTTTTACAGATGAGCTTTTCAGATATGTGAAGGGAAAATCAGACTGGAGACTCTTCTTAGGGGGAGATTACATGGCAGCCAGGTCCTCCCCATTCTGCATTCAACCTCATTTCCCTTCTTGTGTGAATTAGGCCACAACACAGAAATGTCCCCATGCCCTAATCCACATGGGATAGTCACAGTACACAGGTGTACACATGAAATATGTCCCCATGGGGGACAAAGCCTTGGCAGAAAGGCTCCACTGCGGGGGTTGTAGGAAGGTAGAATTGCCAAAAAGCATGGTGGGGCCAAGTGGAGCATTTTTGGCCCCCTCTGGGGCTCCATAGGGTGGGGAAGAGCCAGAGGCCCAGCTCTTCCCGTCCACCCAGGATGGGAAGACCCCATTGGACTGCGGAGCACTTAAGGGAATGCAGGAAAGATCTGTTTCCCCTTAAAGTGGAGCAACAGCGGCCTAATGCGCACTGGGCCCAAGAAGGGACCAACACATCATGTTGAAACTAGGATTAACCCCACTTCCATATGAGTACCTCCTGGCCTGCAGAATCCGCCTAATAGTGCAAGACGACAGGTGGTGTTCAAAGGTACACTGCCTCTAATCCCAGGAGTTCTTAGAATAATCGAGTTGGAAGGGACCTCATAGTTCATCTAGTCCAACCACCTGCATTATGCAGGACACTCACAACCCTATTGCTCATCCACTGTAACCTGCCACCCCCTTAAGCCTTTACAGAATCACCCTCTCTGTCAGATGGCTATCCGGCCTCTGTTTAAGTGATTCCAGTAGCTGTTGGTTAGCCTATATCTTCCATGAAATTTTGAAGATCTTTTGAAATTATTTAAGTGACCAGCATAATGTCTTGTGACTTTAAAGACTATATGCTAGTGCAGTGGTCCCCAACCTGCGGGCCCTCTCCCCGCCCCCCCCCCGCAGTAAAAAACTTCCCAGGCCGCAAGCTTGCGGCCTGGGAAGCTTCTTACTGCGGGAGGGCGGGGAGAGGGAATCAGGGCCGGGCTGTGCGGGCGCGGCCCGCGGGCGCAGCTCGCGGGGGAGCGGCATGCGGGCGCGGCCCGATGCGCGGGCATGGCCCGCGGGGGCGCAGCTTGATGCGTGGGTGCGGTCCGCGCGGGTGCGGCCCGATGCCCTGCCGGTCCCCAGCCTCAGAAAGGTTGGGGACCACTGTGCTAGTGGACAAAACCCTCTTTTGGACTGACCTAAATCTACATGCTGTCCATTTCACTGAATAACCATGAGCTCTGTAGTGTAGTATGATGCAGAATGTCATTCTAAAACTATTGATTTCTATAAACTACTAATAATAGTAATAATAGCAACTTTATTTTTATAATCATCCCTGCTCTGCTAGCTCATGGAAAATAACTTTTAAATGTTAAAAATTAACATACTATATTACCTAAATTATAATATGAAACCACTCCTTTAAACCTCCCAAAGGGAAATTGGCTTCTGTTAATTGGCTTCTGTTAATGTTATGGATGGAGCTTTTCTGTTTTAGGAACAGGGAGGCCAGTGTTTTCTTGTTATTAGAAAGATATGACTTGGTTTAGGATTGCATTATATTTATTACTGCAAACTTAAATGGACTCCGGGGAATGGTAGAGGACAGGAAGGCCTGGAGGATCATTGTCCATGGGGTCGCGATGGGTCAGACACAACTTCGCACCTAACAACAACAACAAATATTTGTTACATGAGAGAAAAATTTCTATTTGCTTTCACTATACCATGCATAATTTTATGTAGCTCTATTATGATCCCCATTAAACATCTTTGTTCTGTTTTGGAATCCTCTCCCAATACCATGTGCTATATATCCTAGGTCATTTTTTTGTCATTTAATAGCTCTCACATATCCTTTCTAAGAAGGAGTGGCTACAATTGTACATATGAAAATGTGGCCACATCAAAGGTTTATGAAAAGGCATTTAATTACACTCAGTTCATTTATCCAGATTTTTTAATAGTTCTATTTTAGTGGGTTTTTCCTCATGCTTCGCTCCCATGGTGAAGGTAAATCAGAAACTTAATTATTCCAGTGAATTCCCCCCCCCTGCCTTTCTTCCTGCCCCTCAAAGCCTGTTCCTTTACCTCCCATATTGTGCCTGATGGTTGGTCTTTCTCTATTGGTTAGGTGGGGAGGTAACACCTCCCCACGGCCGGGAAAGTACATCCAGCACCTCGCGGAGGCACCAGGTGTGCTTCTCGGCTGCAGAGAAGTGCTCCGGCCGCTGGGGGAGAGGGAGCATTTCCCCGCGGCCAGGCAAGCACACCTGGTGCCTCACGGAGGTGCTGGGTGTGCTTCCCGGCCGCAAAGAAGCACTCCAGCTGCTGGGGGGGAGGAAGCACTTCCCTGCTGCTGACCATGCACACCCGGTGCCTCTTGGAGGCTCCGGGTGTGCTTGCTGTATCGCAGGGAAGTGTCCCGCTGCCGGCGGGGGCGGTAGATCACTTCCCCGCAAGCACACCCGGTGCCTCTGCTGAGGTGACCAGTGTGCTTGCCAGGCCCTGAGGAAGCAATCTCTTCCCCCCCCCTCAAATGCTTCCACGCAGCCCAGCCACCGCTTCTCACACCACAGGCTAGCCCGGTGAGGGGGAGGTCCCTTTCAAAGCCCGTTCTTATGAACGGGCTATGCAGCTAGTGTGTGTGTGTGTGTAGTTTCTGTTGTACGAGACTAAGCAGCATCATTTTAAGTAGGCTACTCATGTCTATGTGACGGGAGCATGCCCAGGAAACACTTTTAGGAATGTACTGTTAAATATTCTAGACTTTTATTGAATCTGACCTTTGTTAATTTACTTTTAGCTTTTTTTTACAGCTGTGTACTGTGACACTGTAGCTCAGTGTCATAATACAAATATTGCATATATAATGTTTCAGCTTTTATCCCCACCATCTCCAGATAAATGATCTGAGAAAGTAGTTGCTGGGAGTGACATCTGAGACCCTGTGCCCATTATATACATGTTGAATAATGAGCTGGTTTTTGAAGAAGAATTGGCTTTTATACCATACTTTTCACTGCCCGAAAGAGCACCTTCCCTTTCTCTCCCCACAACAGACACCCTGTGAGCTCAGTTTCTGACAGGACCATTCAGTCAGAATAACAGTGTCAGAAATGTGATGAGCCCAAGTTACCAGCTGGCTGCATGTGGAGGAGCGGGGAATCAAACCCAGTTTGCCAGTTTAGAAGCTGTTACTGTTAACCACTACAAGATGCTGGCTCTTCGATGTACTTTCCTGTGCAGAACAGGAAAATCTGCTTCTAAAGTGCATTATTCAACACGTGCATAGTGGTCCCTGGAGAGCCACTGCCAGGCCAAGCAGACTATTGTGGGCTATATGTAGTTATGGATTGAATCACTATTAGGCAGCTACATGTTTTTATATTATTAATGTAACTAATTTGCTATTTCTTCCCCCAAAAATCCCTTTTGTGGAAATTAAAGTTGAGTGTATTGGAGCTTCTAAGCCATTTTCTACTAACGTTAGCGTTGATAGCATTCTGGACACTATTACTGAGTGGTATTTGAGATAATGCTTACATTTTGCTAAAGAAAGCTCATTTTTACATTAGGTAGTAAAAGTTTAAATATTCTGTTAACAAAATGATGAATAAAAATAATCTCTTGAGACAAGTCTTCCCCCCACCCCTTTCTGGTTATCTGCAAAGTGTACGCCCATTGTCAGTTTAACAGGGTAGTGCTTGTATAAACATTCTTGTTTCGCCTGTTCCATGTAATGGTTTCTTGTATCGTATTTCTTCTGACCCTGCTATCTGAAACCAATTATAGGAGATCCATTTGGACTGCATCTATTTTCATAAGAAGCCCAGGCAGCAGAGATGAATATCAACATCAAATATGATTCTGAGTGCTTTGTTATTTATGTTTCAGAGAGATTTTGTAGCCTTCAGCTCTCAAGAATGTGTCACGCTGTGCTGTTTATACATTGAAGATATTAATGGCCATAGATGTCATTTTTCATTTTAACATCTCAAATGCAACAGGCTGATAGGTTAAACATTCCTGTTTGTAACAGAACGGTATGAGTGACATCTGTTTCAAAAAAAAGTTGGAGAAGGAGAGGAAAAACTCATTTTTTAAAAGCGGAATATAATTATATATATATTATTTACTAGCCACTAGTACTGCTAAATTGTTTAAAATTAGTAAGGCAAATATTAGGCATTCTGAAGTACAACCCTATCCCCAAATAAATCTTACTGCCTTCAACATTTTTACAGAACTTTAATAATGAACACCATCCTTAGCACATAATATTATTGAGCATATTTATTTATATGGTCAAAAAACAGCAAACAAATTACATTTGATCATTACAATATATCAGATAACTATTGCTAACATCACTACCTATTAATTAAATTAAACTAGGGAATAAGAAACAGGATATGGGGAAAGGAAAGGTAAGACTATTTTCTAGTCCTTAATTTCAAATCATTAATTTCAAGGAGCACTTGTTATGCCTAAGTAGGACCAAAGCAGGGAGGTGTCTAAGAGGCAACAGTAGCCCCATGCTGTTCTGTTACCTTATACCTTAAGTGCTTTCCTCCCCTCGTTATAACTGCCATATTCCAATTTTAGCTGTTTGCCACCATATTCCAAAATGATACTCATTTAATAAACAAAGTCAGTTATTTAAGGCACAAGTTGCCCAAGAGAGCTTTATTTAAAACCCTATTGTTTTTGCTTTTTGAAAGGAACTAGTTGTTATACCTTGCCTTCAGAATGCTTTGCCTGTGTAAGACTCACTCTGGTCTGTGGCTTAAAAATCTGCAGACGCAATAAGAAGATTGGGGATATATTTGTGACAGTGTTGAAAGTATGTTCTGCAGCCCTGTACCAGAGCCTTTTATGGGCAGACAAGTTGGTGCTCTTAGGAACTGGTGATAGTGTTTGTTTACATTGGTTTGCTGTGTCTGCCTGCCTTTTCTTTCCCCCTGAAAACTTGTATGGAGCAAGACTGTAGCAGCCCTCTCTCTGTCTTTTCATAATTGATCAGGGGATGACTGCTTTCCCTGAGGGTTAAGACGTGGCAACTTTTTCTGTTTGCTCAGCATCTCAATGCAGAAGTTCAAACATTGTTCACACCAGCTGGCAGTGTAATGCCATATGCACATCTTGTCAAAGCAACTGTTGTCATGGATACTGGAAACTACCTTAAAAATGAGCTCATTTGAGTCTAATCAAAATTGTACCTTTCTCTATCAGATTGTTGGTGATTTGAGGGTGAATGTCGATCAAAAAATGTCTCCTGGCATGGATCAACCTCTCACAATGCTTGTTGTGTGTGTGTGTGTGTGAGAGAGAGAGAGAGAGAGAGAGAGAATGTACAGTACTGAAGCTTACAGGAAAGAAAAAGTTAATTAAGAATGTTACATACTTTTGGGGGGAGTATCCGTTTAAAAAACTTTGCTTTGTATTATTTGTTACCCTTGTATAGACTATATTTTAAAGTGAACACATTCTGAGTAACTGGTTTCACATATACAGTTATAGGATTTGGTTATCATTTCAGCTGAAAAGATTATTAAAAATGCTGTATTTTGATTGCAATGCTATCATCCACAGGAGCAAACCTGATTGGCTAAGTAGTGATTTCTTTGTTCTCAGAGTTTACTAAGAATGCAAATGAAAGCCACTTAATTTTATTTGGCATTAAAACTCCACTTTATTTTGTGAAATGAGAAGTTTCCCTGTGAATTGTAAGTACAAAAAAAGTATTTTTAATCTTCAGTGAATATACTTATTAATTCATTTTTCAAGATAATCTGATGTTGATTTGTCAAATTTAATTACAGCTTCCGGAAACACTTGAAATCTACTTCTTTTACTTAAAAATTGTAATATGAAAATGCAAATTGGATGATGATTTACAAGGGTGTGAGCATTTTAGCTGAACACTTAAAGACAAGTTCCTTGTGGAGATGAGGCTATTGATACAGTTTATGATTTTTCCTCTTCAAGCACTTTATACAAATTAATGCTATTTCCTGGAGGAGTTGTTGCACATATGTACTTTTTCATGATCTCTGCTATAAGTAGCTTCTGTGAATTTTCTGGGGGAATTTAAAGAATATGTGAAGTCTCATGCTTTTGTTGTGAATTGTTGGAGATCACTTTTTGCCTGGACATTAACATTAGGTGAGTTACACATAATAACATTTTCAATTAAATAATTTTTTTAAATCCTTCTCATGTTGTCTTTACTTTCAGGCATTGCAAGCAGCAAGACAGCTGCTTTTGCAACAACAGACAAGTGGGTTGAAGTCTCCTAAAAGCAGTGATAAACAAAGACCACTGCAGGTCAGTAAAGCATCTTTATAACTAATGCCTGAAGATGATTGCTCAGGCACAACCAAATGGATGTATAATGGACTTTGGTATCTCTTGCATATGTTTTTGTTTGTTTTTACAAAATATCTTGGCTTGTGTCTGGATATTCTGTGTGTGTTTGCTTTAAGAAAACCATTATACAAGAGGAAGAAGCTCTTGTATACTAGCTTATGGTGGCTTAAAAGGTCACACGGACTTAAGGAGAGCAAGCTTGGCTCCCGTAGCTGCAATAAAAAGAATCTTTCTATGGACAACCAGAGAAGTTAGTACACATTCTTCAGTCTAAACAGATTAGAGTCCAGTAACAAATTTTCAGCAAATCAAAAGCTTCCCAGACAATATTGCAAAGCACAGTCCCACTCCTTTTAGAAAAATGTATATTATTGTATTGGTTGTATTAATTTTCTAAAAACTATATATAAATATATATAGTGTGGGGAATCTGAAAAGAATGCTTTATCATGTTTTCTATAGTATTTAATGGACAAATATACAGTTTATAAATGTGGCATCTTGTTAATGTGGAGAGGGATTGGAGGGAGGGTAACCTTTTCATGCTGACAGTGAAGGTGAACACTTAACAAGAACTAGCGTTGATCTGTTTGACATGACACAAATATTTTGTTTATTTATCCTAAAAATAATTAAGATTTTTAAGGTCTATATAACTGAAAATTAGACTAATGTGCCCTTTCCCATACAGTAGAATATAAATCTGTACTTTTATTCTGGTTTTAAGTATATGAAATATTTCCCCCCTGATGTGATATCACAGTTTCCAAATAGATGTGATTGCTGGATTTTATTTTCTTAAAATGTCACATTTCTTATCTAGAGGCTGCCAAACACTGTGTTTGTGCGGCAGTCTTTGATGTTGGGGACAGGACAGAAGGAGTTGCAGTGGCCCTTTGCCAAGATCTGTGCCACAAGTACAAGGCTCTTCACAGTTTTTGAATCCAAGCCTATCATTTGAATCCAAGCCTTTCATTCATTGTATGCCAGAGCTTCAATGCCATTTATAACTTTGGCTGAGCTTCCTCCTCCTTCCTGGATTAGTTGTATGATCTATCCCAGCCAATAATTAAACAGACACTCAGTTACATAGCCAGTTCTGACTACAATAATGCTTCTGAGAGTGAGGGAATGGCATCGGGGTACTATTAAATTCTGATTGGGAACAGGCAAAGTGTGCTGCTATGATAACACATGCCCTCCACTTCACCCATTTCAAATTCTAGTTTAGAATTGTGTGATACATTAACAAACACATGTTCACCACAAGGCCTTGGGATATTATGGCATATAGGATCAAACTGGGAATTATTCAAAGACTAAAGGAATATAGAGGTGGGAGAAGCAAGAGCAACAAACTTTATATGTACCCAATTGGTTTTTAATTGCAGTTCATCATAACCTCTGTATGTACCCAATGTAAATTAATAAGTAGATATTTTTGTAAAGAATGTTGAAAAATTACTTTAAAAAGAAAGATTGTATTGCTGAAAACTGAACACTTTTATCTTAGAAGAAAGTGTTAAAATTCTTTTGCCTTGCAGGGGGATGTTGACCGCCTAATGAGGACACTGACAACCATAATTTGGCATAAAATATTTGGCCACAGCCTTTATTCAACATTGAGCGTGGCAAGCATGGGAAGAGAAATTTGCCCTCTTGTGGTCCATGCATGACTCATAAATTATAACTTTTTGAACGGGTCCTTAATTTTGACCTATTATTCATCCATTGAACAAATAAAGGGATAACTGAAGGTTGGACAGCATATTCATAGTTGGATATACTATTGTTTTCTTTTTAATATAATGCTGTGCTGCGGGGTTGCCAGTTTGATCAGCACAATAGTGAGAAAAGGAATATTTAACCCTGCCCTCCTACTCCATTTTCCTGATGAAAATTGTCTTCTAACTGTCAGGTTGCTTCATGGGAGGGCAAATATAGCTTTTGGTAGTTTAGCCACCTTAATATGAATTGAATTCAGAAGTAATTATCCAAGAGTGCCAGTAGATGAAAGAAAGCAAAATAGGTTAGGGAAGAGATAAGGAAGAAATGCTCAAGGTAAAGCAAATTTTATTGTAACATTGCCTCAACAAGTGAGATATGCACACTTAGATCACAGTTTCTGCAAGGAGAGAAATAATTCAAAGGAATGCATTGTCTAGTAATCCATTGTTTTTGGGAGGTAGTCTCCATACTGTTCTCTCAGATATTTCTTCAAATTCCAGTAAGATGTAGACAGTCAATGGCATTCTTAACCTCAGGAAGTGCAATTGGCAATTGTGTTTTCGGACTCCTATTCCTATCCACTACAGAATGTTTGTTTATTATTTTATTTGTTGTTTATTATTATTGAGTTCATATACTGCCACTCCTGGCCTGCCAGCTCAAATCAGTTCACATCAGGATAAAGGACAATCCTACCCCAGAAGTCAATCCTGACCCAGCCCAATCCACCCTGCCCCCTCCAGCAACATAGTGGCAGTATATGCCACCTCTCACTATAGGGTGGGGTGATTTTACCACATTGGGTGCTATACTACTTTAGACCAGAGCATTCTTCCAACTTAAGTCACTTTTCTGCTGTTGGAAGAGCACTTAAATTGGAGAAAGGCTTCCAGCTTAGATCAGGATAGTAGGATACAGGCAAATACATATGTGCAAGACTGAAAATGGGGTGTCTTTTATTCACTTTAAGTTGGATTCCTATGGTTTTGTGCCTGCATATATTCTATAGCTTCTTTTGGTACATGTTCTTTTAAAATAATAAAGTGATTTTTTCTTGATTTAATTTATATATGTTTTATGAATTTTGCTATGAGCATAAAATACTTTTAAAGCCACATAGTAACATAGGGATTTTGATAACAAGTCCTTGGAGCTTTTGAATTTCTGTCACTAATTGTTAAAACAAAGGCTTGCATTGTTCATTGTGCAGTGGAAATTTATATCTGACATACTGTAATGTGTATTTGGTCAAATACACAGGTCATAAAATTGTGGTGTTCTATTATTTTATTATGCCAGATTTAATATGAACTGGTGCCAAAGCTTCACTGAAACAATTCTTGATGCAATTGCATGTACAGTAAACCTTTAAAAGCTAAGAACACCAAGATTATTGCAGTTCTAAACATTTTTATGTAGAAGTTCCACAAAATTCAATGGGACTTACTCAAAAGTAACCAACTCTCAGGTTGCATTCCCCATGATTAAGTGAACTAGGAGGATCAATATAGCCCACCAAAAAGCTAAAGGTTTCACATTAGTGTATTTCTAATTTCCTGTATTTTGGCACAATTGACCAATTTGGCAGTTGGAGACAGGTTGGAACTGCATTATGAATCTAATAAAAAAACTAATAAAACTTTATATTTGGCTCATACATATGCATGCAGATGGAGAACATATGACCTGCTGTCATATCTCCTGTGTGAGATTGAAAAGAGGAGTTAATGTATATGGTGTTTATTTTGCTACTGTTTCTATTCTATGCATATTTTATTTTATTATACAATAATGTAACATAATTGGCTTTTCTTATATTGACAAATCCACCAACAACACATCTGGAGGTAGTGCAGCAATGTAAAAAAGGGGTAATTAAAAAAAATCAAACACCATCATGAAATATGTCTAAAAAAATTTGGATGTTCTTCCAAGGCAGTTGTTTTCATTTGAAAAAACAATTGTGTTAACATTTATTTCATATTCATCATAAGCAGCTATCTTATATGGTTTAATATAAAAACAAACATCTTATTGTTAATCTATTTTTAAAGTGTACACTATGGCAGAGATGGTGGCAATTAATACAGTGGAGTCATTACAGGTAGTCAGAGGCCTGCTGGAAATCAGACCTTCAGAAGGTGGAGCATTGCTTGGTGGTCCACTATTCTGCTCAACACTTTGTAGATGAACTCTCTCTCTTTGATACAGACTGACATTGCATTAGTAGTTACAGGGTTAGATGGTACCAGGGTGCTGACTTGTCCAGCTGTTTGGAATATGTTTCATTTTATTTAGGCAAACTACTTGCTTATATGATCCTTGCCCTACCTGACTACTTGGTGTAGTGGTTAGGAATGCCAACTTTTAATCTAGTGAACTGGGTTTGATTTCCCGCTCCTCCTCCACATGCAGCCAGCTGGGTAGCATTAGGTTCACCTCACCACAGCACTGATCAAGCTGTTCTGACCAAGCAGTAATATCAAGGCTCTCTCAGCCTCACCTACCTCACAAGTTGTCTGTTGTGGGGAGAGGAAAGGGAAGGGACTGTAAGCCACTTTGAGACTCCTGGTAGAAAAGAGCATCATATACGAATCAACTCTTCTTCTGAATGTATCTAAGGAGGGGCTGCTGTGTAGTCAATTTCTTCTTGGGGGGAGGGAGGAATCACACCAGTCTTGAAATAGACTGTAGAAATGGATTGGGTGGATACTTTCCAACCTGGTTTCAGGACTGGGTAAGAGTCTGAAAAACTGGTCACCCTAGTAGATTGCCTAATCTGGGAAATGAACAGCCAGAATGCATCTCTCTTGATTCTCCTGACCTCCTCAGTAGTTTTCTATACCAGCAGTCCTATGGTACAATAAGGGTCCTTACTGGAACACCTTGGACAACCCATATCCAGCCACTGCTGAGACAGCTGCATTGGTTGCGAGTTGCATTCTGGATCAGGTTCAAGTTTTTGTGTTAAACTTTAAGGCTTTCCACAGTCTGGGCTCCACATATCTATCAACTTATAGCCCCTGCAAGACCCTGCACTCTCTGGGTGCTAATCTGTTGGAGATCCCCGGCTCGCAAGAGCCATACCTGTTCTCAACCAGAGCCAAGGCCTTTTTGATCCTGGCCCTGACCTAGTGGAATGAACTTCCGGAAGAGCTGAGTGCTATGACAGAGGCACTTTCACAGTTCTTCAGGGCCTGCAAGATGGAGCTCTTGAACCAGGCATTTGGTTGAGGCCAGGGCAACTGAGATCAGAGGTCCTCCGCAGCTTAGCCAAGAAAGCCAGTTCCGCATGAATATCTCCTTTGAGGTGCTTATAAGAGGCTGTTGAGCATAAGGGTTATATTTTGAGCATAAGGGTTATATTTCGTCATCGGGAAAGGAATGATTTTAAGGGGTGTGTTTTATTATTTTGCTGTGGGGTTTATTACTTGCTGTGAGCCAGCTTGCTGGGAGCAGTGAGTAATAAATCATATAAATAAATGATATCCATCTAGACTGGGATTGGTAGGTGCCGTTTTGTGGTGATTCTTGTCCTGTATGGAGGGTACTTTTCAAAAGGTAGTACAGGGAAACTGCTGCTCAACTCCTTTGGTTTTGACCTGTGTGGTCCCACAAGACTTGAATTTGTCTCCCATGCTTTTCAACATGAAGCCTTTAGGTAAGGTCAACTAGAGATTTGGACTGGGTTATCACTAGGTATGTGTACTGGAAAAATTCATTACTTTTCAGATTCAATTTTCCCTGATTTGGAAAATTCAAATAATCCAAATCACTGGGTTGGTAAATTGATTTGAGTTTAGCTGATTCAGGAAACTTGAACAGATTCAGCCAAATCAGCTGCCAGACAGCTGATTCTACTGTGATTAGAGGTTTCTCTGAAGATCACCTGTTTGGGAGCTCTGGAGGCATTTAAAGGAACTTCTAGGAGTGCGGACTTCTAATCTGGCAAGCCAGGTTCGATTCTGCACTCCCCCACATGCAGCCAACTAGGTGAACTTGGGCTCGCCACGGCCCTGGAAGCATCCCTAACATATTTTCATAAGAAAAAGGGCCCTTACTAAGGTAATCTGGACTCCTTCAATGATTTAAGGAAGCAGTTGGTACAAGTACCCATTCTGATCCTTCTCAATTATACAAATTATTTTATGGTTAGAACTGATTCAGAATGAGGCCTAAGAGGTATATTGCTTCAAAAGTAAGGGTGATGGGAAATTAGCATTCTGCACCCTAGAAAAGGAGGGTCTGGCTATGGTTTGGTCCCTTAATAAGCTAAGGCCATATTGGTGTGGTGACAGATTTGTTGTGGCCTATATGGTAGGCTTTGAGCTTGAACAATTTCAGTTTTGAAGTTACTCAAAAGAAGGGAGGCATAAAGTTTTGGCTCATGGTCCAAGGCAGCCTTTCTCAACTTTTTTTACTATTGAGAAACCCCAGAAACATTCTTCATGCTTCTAGAAACCCCATGCAGAATATAGTTGGGAAGCATAGCTGTATACACACCCATTCAGGGTCCATCCCCTTTCTACCCCCTCCGAGCCCATCATTGGTTATTTTGGGATGGAACAGGCATTTGACATGACCATATATAGTCATATCAGCCAGTAAATGTTCAACAAATTTTAAAAATATATTAAAAATTAATGGATTAGCACCCATTCAGGAAACCCAACCAGTGTTTCATGAAACACTGGTTGAAAAAGCCTGGTCTAAAGGGAGCGAGGCCTTAAGAAGGATTTCTGTATTTCTGTTGTACTGTGTGTATTGTTCTACTATTTTAATCTATATTGCTATGGAAATCATTTGATAGCATTGTGGTTGCTTTGCTTGTATATGTTAGTTTTGATCATGGTTAGGCCATGGATCCCAGCTCATTTACTAAAGGCATCAACTATGGTCTGCTTATTTACAAATGGACAGCAGCTGGTAAGATTGGGCTTTGATTTCATGATGGCAAGATTATGCCATCTAATCCAAATCTTTATCTCTGTGGGACCCTAAGCTTCCCTGTAGATCCCCAATGTCTGTTGAAATCCAGAATTCCTGGTCTACAAAGGAGCTGTGCCATAAGAAGTGGGAGATGAGACTGCTAGAGTGAGATCGGAGGAAGACTTGTGACGAGACTTTGAGAATATTTTTAGGATGCTTATGAAAACCTATGAGATAGCAGTGAAGGTGACTAAGCAAGAGTTTAATGCTGCCTTGTTCACTTCCATGAGCTCACACCTGGCACAATTATTTAAGGTAATGCGATCAGCTACTGCCCTGGAAGAATGGCATTCAAATCATAGTGAATTGCACATAAGTTGTGAGACAGTTGCAAGCAATTTCATGGATAAATCTTGCTGTTCCACCCTCCAAATATTGTTAAAGTAAGGAGCTTGGCTTTACTTTAAAGTTAACTTTGACCACTTCAGGCCTCTCACCATGACCTAGGTGGACATGTTACCAGCTTCAGTGAGGCCCACCACCTGTCTTCCAGACCTCTTCCAGACAGTTTGTCATTAGAGCTACTCATGGCTCCTTGAAATGAGTGATGAGAGACTAGGAGGACGGCTCTGGGAAATAATGCATCTGTCCCTAATGACAGGAACTTTCTGAAGGAGGTGGTGGTTCACTCTCTACTGAAGAAACCATCACTGGTCCCATGTGGTCCAGCCAGCTACTACCCTGTACCGCACCTGGCGTTCCTGTTGAAGATAGTTGAGTGAGCAGCCACAGACCAGTTGCTAGCATATTTGAAAGAAACGTCGGTTCTTGACCCATGCCTGTCATGTTTCTGCACAGGCCACAGGGTAGAGATAGAACTTATGGCCCTGACAGATAATCTCCGGAGACAGTTGGACTCAGGTGGGTTAGCACTGCTTATATTTCTAGATCTTACAGCAGAGTCTGTCCTGGACTTTTATTTTCATGTTTCAATCCACCTTCAACACTGCAAGTTCTTATATTTTTCATGTGCAGAATGAATTTTCCAGTAGACTGTTCTACCCTTTGGTTTAGCCACTGTTTTAGCTCTGATTATTTCTTACCTCTGTATGCGGAGTTGCCATACATTTCCTTATTTAGATAATTAGTTAATGGTGGTAAATTCCAATGACTTATTGTTGAGTCATTGCACTCTTATACTGGAATCCTGTCCAAGACTCAAATGATGCCTTTTATAGATGGGGTTTGCACCTATATCGATCTATGTATGTTTATGTTTAATTGTTTTTGTCAGTCTGCGTCTCCAGTTACTCCTGTTCTTTGTATTACATTCCAATAAATCTTCTGATGCCTAAGTTGTTTGCTGAATAATGCTGACAGGGGGCAGCACATGAACCTGACACTAAGGAGGCTAATGATGTTCTCCAGCACTTACACAAGCCTAACATTAAGAGATCCCGTATGTATAAGTGGAGGTAATTTTGGCATAATGGGAAGAACATGTCACTGGGTGGTGCAAATATGACCTTGCAGGTCATATTTGATTATTTATTAACCCTGAAAACTAAGGGCTTGGTGTTTTCTTCTTTGAAGGATCACCTGGCTGCTATACCTTGCTAGCACAAAAGAATTAAGGGAGGATCTCCCATCTTTTGTCTAAGATGTCTCTTAAGGAGTTAAGTAATCTCTGTCTGCCCCTGGATCTTTTCATGCCCCAATCGTCTTTATCTGTTGTGTTAGCACAGTTAATGCTTAAACCTTTTGAGCCCTTTGCTGCCTGTTCTTTGACAGATATTTCTATGAAAGGATGTTTCTTAGTAGCTGTAAACTCAGCCAGGAGGATGAATGAGCTAGCAGCTCTTCAGATAGATCACCTGTTTTTGAAGTTCTCTCCTAAAAGAGTAATCCTTCACCCTAGTCTTAGGTTTCTTCCTAAGGTAGTTTCTAGTTTTCTCTTATCCCAAGGTGTTTTTGCCTGTATTTTTTCCTACAATAAGCTCTGAGAATGAAGTGGTTTGTTGTGAATCCTGAATTCAGATATTTCACTTAACTACAGTTTAATCAGACTCTGGTTTATTTACCATGGTTTACTATAATATCTGAATGTACACATTAACTAGTTAGTAATTTTTCTCCTCGATACTCCCACCGTAAAATAAGCAGAAGATTGAAACGTAGTTGACTGGTCATGAGCTTGTTCAAAACCATACAAAGGAACATTAACTGCAACATTTTTGCTGCTTTTTTTGTGCCTGTATGATCCCACTTTGGTTCTGATTAAGGTTTCTTACCTGAATAGGGATCCCGTTCTGATTTAGATATTGTACCAGGAACAGATACTTCACTCATTTTGAAAGCCACACCCATGAGTTGGTATTGAAGAGCTACATGTCCCTCTCCGCACATTCCCCAACTAACACCAGTCAGTCCAGCCTGAATGAGCAGCACAGGATTGTTTCCTCATCAACATATACTCTTACAACTCACAATAGTCATAACACAAGATGCATGGATGTGCAAGAACTATTTGGTGTAGTGGTTAGGAGTGCGGACTTCTAATCTGGCATGCCAGGTTAGATTCTGCACTCCCCCACATGCAACCAGCTGGGTGACCTTGGGCTCGCCACAGCACTGATAAAACTGTTCTGACCGGGCAGTGATATCAGGGCTCTCTCAGCCTCACCCACCTCACAGGGTGTCTGTTGTGGAGAGAGGAATGGGAAGGCGACTGTAAGCCGCTTTGTGCCTCCTCCGAGTAGGGAAAAGTGGCATATAAGAACCAACTCTTCTTCTTTTTCTTCTATTCTAAGAAATAGAAAAGAGCAAGAATCCAGTAGCACCCTAAAGACTAACAAAAATTGTGGCAGGGTATAAACTTTCATGTTTCACTGCTTATGTCTTCAGATTCAGCTAGAATGTGAATCAGTCTATCCTATATTTTGGAGAGTGGAGTGATTTCAGATGCCAAAAGACAATAGCAACCAAAATGTGGCCTCAAAGCGCTAAACAAAAAATGAATTTGTGCGAGGCAAAAAATGTACCGTATTTGCTGGCATATAAGATGACTCTTGTGGCGCAGAGTGGTAAGGCAGCAACATCTGTCTGAAGCTGTCTGCCCATGAGGCTGGGAGTTTGATCCCAGCAGCCGACTCAAGGTTGACTCAGCCTTCCATCCTTCCGAGGTCAGTAAAATGAGTACCCAGCTTGCTGGGGGGTAAACGGTAATGACTGGGGAAGGCACTGGCAAACCACCCCGTATTGAGTCTGCCATGAAAACGCAAGGGTCAGACATGACCCAGTGCTTGCACAGGGGATACCTTTACCTTTACCTTAAGATGATTGGGCATATAAGATGACAACCCAACATTTCCACTCAAAATATAGAGTTTGTTATATTACATTACAGTACTATGGGCCACTATGGGCAGCTATGTCTATCCCAACTGAAGTGCACCCGGCGTATAGGACAACGCCCCCCCCCCACATGGAGGCATGTTTTTCAGGGGGGGAAAGTAGTCTTATACGCCAGCAAATACTGTAAATAAGAAATTTAAGAAGTGTAATCAAATAGCTTCTATTTCAAAATAAACAAAAAATGTTATCATTTAGGGAGTGAAGATTCATTCCCTAAATAATATGTTTTATTTATTTTGAAATAGAAGCTATTTGATTACACTAGTAAAATGACATTAGCAGGCAAATGACGATAGCCCGTGAATGACAGTAACAGACATGATTGGATTAGGTGTGATATGCTGAAGGTACGTATGCATGGATAAATCAGCTTTGGTAATGAGACAGGGAACCTATATCTTGAATCAGTCCAGGAAGATACATTCTGAGTTTCATTATCAGTTGCAATTCCACAGACTCTCTAATTTCCCTTTGAAATTCCTTTGTAAGAGAACTGCCACATTTAGGTCAGCAACTGAAAGTCCTGGAAGGTTAAAATGCCCCCCCACTGGTTTTTGAATATTGTCATTTATAATGTCTATAGAATAGGGCTTGGCTATAGACAGTGGATTGTTTGATGTGGTTCGGGTGATAGCTGGAGGCACCTGGATATGTTTGCCAATCTGTTGGTTTCCAGTACTTGTGTGTCTGTTGTGTATCCATTCTGTGGTATCCAGGAAGTTTATTTCTTATATAATTTTAAAGATTATTTATTAATTATTATTATTAAAATAATTAAATTTCATGCTCTTCTCCTCCAACCCATCACCTGAGTCTAGAGTCCAGAACCCGGATTTGAAACTCAAATTATTAATATTGATGTTAATATTATTATTGTTGTAGTTATTTACATGTTATTTAAAAAACCCTAGATTCCATGTACTGTATTCTACATTCTATATAAACCACCATGAGCCTCAGGGGCTGGCGGTATATTAATATAATAACTAAATCAAAGCAGAAGCAGGAATTCTTGGAGCACTTTATATTAAAATATGAAATTAGTTTTTAAATGTTTACTGAATCCATGTATATATGGGCTTTTTAGGTTGTCAACCACCCCTAGAGTGTCACCAAAGATGGGGGAGTCTACAAGCCTAATATTAATGTGCTTCATCTATCCATCCCCATTCCTTGCATATGAAGACATCTGGATATAGAACTAATCACAGTTTGTCATTAGGGCCAAATCAAGTGCTTTACCAAATTGGGCCCATCCCTAAACAAGTATTCTAAACTGCACTTTAAACTACAATTTGTTAAAGTGCTGAAATTGATGCATGATGTTGCTGCAATTACTTCTAAAAAAGGAAACATTTTATGTTTATCTATGATAGGAAGGGAAAGTGCAATCCCAGTGATTTTCTAGATCTTGCCACCATAACAAAGGTATTTTTTCATACTTTTATTTTTAAAAGAGAATATACTAGTCAGTCAGTCAGTAACCTTTTATTGGCATAAAATATGTATAAGACATATAAAAATAGGGTTTAAAATTTCAACAAAATAATAAAATAGGCCATGGGGTTACATAACCAAACAGATCTTAAAATGATTAAATAAACTATAAAAGATAAAATACAAGGTAGGCAGCATATTATAAAAGCATCTTAGTTAAAACTCTGGCAACTAAAATGGTTACCTCTGGGTCTTTGTCAGAGAGCAGAAATTGCAAGGTCATAGATTTACTTACAGAAGGCTTGTTTCCCAGCAAAGCAACAAAGCTGTCATCCCGACATTGCTCATATAAGGGGCAATCTAACAAAATGTGTGAGACAGAGTCAGGGCAGCCAGAGCCACACGTACAGAGTCTCGCATGGTATGGGATACGGTGGAATCTTCCCTCAAAGACCTTTGAGGGGAAAGCATTCATTCGTGCCAGGAGAAAAGCTCTTCTCAGGGGTGGGACATAAAGAAGATGCAAATATGTAGACATAATATTTCTCTGCATAGTGATGCCAAAGAATGCTAGTGAGCAGACTCGAGGCTGGGTAGGTATGAATTCCTGCTGCTTATGGTCTAATAGAGAATATACTAGAAATATAGGAGGGATGCAGAAAAGAGACGGGGTTACACACTATTCAAAAAATCTAGCAAGGGTCCAAATATCACAGGGTATGTGGAACACATACCTGGTGTGGGACTCCATGATCCTTGCTCCCTCCCTCTCTTGCCTCTCCCACCTACCTCTCCTTCCTGGTCCCTATCCCCTCAATCTCTCCCTCTCCCCCCACAAACACAAACTTCTTCCCTTGCCTCTCCCACCTATCTCTACTTCCTGGTCCCTCACACATACACACATAATTCCCACCACTACCCCCTTGCCTGGTCCACCTACTTCTCCTTCGTGGTCTCTTCCCCTCAGTCCCTCCCCCCACACCTATACCCCACTCCCCTCTTGCCTCCCCCACCTACCTCTTCTTCCTGGTCTCTCGCCCCTTGATTCCTCCATCCTCCCCACACCTTCCCCCCACTTCCCCCTTGCCTCTCCTACTTACCTCTCCTTCCTGGTCCCTCTTCCTCCCTCTCAGACACACTGTACTGTCTCCCTCCCTTCCCCCTGCTTATCTGTTGCTCATCAGTAACAGCCATCATATACCACGTAGGGTTCCCAAGTGTGGCTTGGAAAATCCCTGGTGATTTAGGAGTATTCCCTGGGGAGTGTGAAGGGGAAGGGAGACCGTGAGATGTGCCAGAATCTATCATCAAAAGCCGCTATTTCATCCAGGGGAACTGATTTGTATAATCAGATCTAGTTGTAATTCTGGAAAAACTCCAGCATTCACCTGGATGTTCGCAACCCAAGCCCATTACAGCATCTTACTGGTTGCTTCTGGGCTTGATTAACTATTATGCTGAATATTCTGTTGCTACCAAAAAAGTAACTGAACATTTAGCTTCCTCCTTCTTTCAGTATAAAATCCTGAAGGAATTTATCAGTATTGTGATGTCAAAATGTGCTGTTTTCTGATTCCCACTCCCCATTACTGGCTGATGGTAAAAGATAGGAAGAGTATCACAGCAATGGGGTCTACTAGATACTAGGGACAAGGCAGTCTAATTTTACAGCTGCCATTTTTGGTGGCAAGTACACATTAATCATAACAGCTGATATAACCCTTAGTACTAAGAAACAGAGGGTAGCAAATTTAGCCATGTTTTCTTAGTCTTAATTATCACACTAGAATTCATGTTGAAGTACTATTCAATTTAATCTTCTCAACAGATTTTTTTTACTTGTATATTCTTAGAAACAAAAGCCTTGGTTTTATTCTCCTACTTGTTTAGCTGGTATTTATTAATAATTGACGTGTTGCTACTTTTCGTATTAGAGCCAGGGAAATGCTTTGTCAGTTTTTTAAAAAAGTCTGTAATGAAAACAGAAATTTTAAAATCCAACTTGGGAGCTATGTATCAGTATCCTAGAGGAGGTTTTTCAGCAATTTGTCATCTGAAAAATGGAAGACAAAAATTGGTTGAATTGATGTAAAATGTATTACTTGGTAAATCTTCCAAGACCTCAGAGCACGAGCTAAAGTGGAATCATATATAATACAAAGGTGGAAATGCAACTTAACACTCTCTAAAAACACTGACACTTCTGATAGTGGCACATTATCTTAAAGTTGCAACCTTGACATCTTCTGACACTGGTGTTACGGCACATTCTCAGGTGCTAAGCCAAGGGGCATACTTTAGCTCTTCAGTTTCTACAATGAGAAAGCCTAGTTTTTTTTTTAATTATTTTTAAAAATAACTGAAAATGGAGAGTCATTATTAAGGCTTATGTAGTCTATAATTGAAGAATATTTTTTAAGCCTTAATCATTGAAAATGCATAAATATGAAATTAATTGCCACAAGGTGTGGTGTGATGGCTTTAATATAAATTTAGACAAAGATAATAGGGACTATCAGTGGTTATATTTCCTGGCAGTCAAAAGATGAAACCTCACTGGTTCATAGGCAAAATACATCTGGAACAACTGCAGATGAGAAAAATAGGATGATTTCTCTCACACACACCCTCTATATGTGTCCCAGAAACATATCTGGGTACTTGTTCTTGCATATACAGAACAGTTTGGGCTTTTACTTTGATCATGGAAGACTATTCTGTAAATGTTTGGCAGTTAGGGGCGATGTTAATTAAATGAATTAGTCATAACCATCAATATAACCCTTATCATTTATATAGCACTTTGAATTGGTCAGAGTACATTGGATTGGGGTCAGTATCTGTAACAGCATAGATGCTCAGAGGGCCCCATGCATTGTCCCTAGCAGCAGTCAACTCTCTTGGTAGAAATATGTCCAGAAGACGGGGCTCACATAGAAGTATGAACTGATCTGGGAACTTACACATTTAGTTAAGGGCAGTACCTAGTTTGGTTTGTAATTATTTTAGATGTTTGTCATAGCAAAATACCCAGTGCTTTCTCCCCCAAGAAGAAACACAAGTGTTCATATGCTGGTCATTGAATTACTTACTGGTTTTCAGAGCTGAACATTTTAGAGTTAACTTGGTGTTAATCATATTGGAATTTTGCAATTTATTGCATAGCACTCTTACACTATTTTTTTAAAACAAATTATTGTGACTTTATATGCTTTTTAAGAACATTTATAGATCATTAACATAAGTGCTATTAAATCACACTTAATCTCCTTAGCTAATGATATTCCAGAGCATACTTAGAGAAAAGAATTTTTCACTAACTGTCAAGGCTGCTTCTATCATAATGACATATAGTAACACTCTAGAAAGTAAATTATTTTTAAACATCTCTGTCTTAAAATCCTGTGGTTACATGAAAACTTGGTCTGCCGTTGGCTCTCATCATTGAGTTTGCTTCTGATGTATTTTACTTTGATTTCATAATTATAGATATCTAAACTGAGCCTCAGAACAAATTTAGAGTCCAGTGGCACAAGACCAACACATTTTTATTCAAGGTATGAGCTTTTGTGTGTACTCGCACTTTCTCAGAACAATGTCAAATGAGCCTTATTTCAATCCCGTCTAGTTTAGGGCCAATCAGGACACAGCATGGGAAATCTGTGATTAGGGTGTCCTGCTTTTTTTTAAAAAAATTAGCATCCCTGCACTACAAACAGGCATTTATTTCTCTCCCTCCCTCACACACACTTGTGGAGTTTACTGCAGCACTGAGGGTAAAGGGATGTTTTTTGGGGGGGACGACATACAGGGAAAGGCTGAAACATCATTTCCCTTATTACCGTTTCATAAGAAGTGGGAGATGCTATCATGGATTAGTATTGGGACCTTAACTTGAGCACAAAGAATCTGCATTTCATAGCTTATGGTACTCAATAATTTATGTTTAGGTAAATTCAGTGGATTTCAGAAACATGAGAATAGGATGCTGATGTTCAAAGAACATTTGAAAAAAATGATCTACTACAGGTGTCTCTACCATGGTGCCATGGTGCCTGCCAAGTGTGGGCTGGCCAGGTGGGTCTTTTGTCCAGCAGGGCTTCTGACTGGTCATTGTAGATCTGATTGCCTATGCAGATATTTTAAAAGTTGCTTTAGTGGGAGCTGATGCCACAGCATCAAAATCATGAGAATGATGGACTTTGCGCCGTAAAGGGCAATTTTGTGGTTGGCTTCTATGGCAGCCATTTGGTGGTCGGACCCACCACCATTGTCAGAATTCCAAAGATGCCCACAGGTTCAAGAAGGTTGGGGACGCTTGGTCTACTACATCAGTTGTACTAGTACAAGTTATGACTAGGTGGGTGATTCTATAAAAATACTGTATTGGTTTAACATGCTGAATATATACATATATTTAAAGATTCCTTTTCTATTAGCAGTTTCTCTAAAGGTAAAAAAAAATATTGTAATTGCAAAAAAGTATCTTGCATGAGGTTATGCCATGTCTTATGGATTTTTATGCATGTAAGGAGCATGATGCTTGCTCATGATTGGTTTGGGTTTTGTGCCTGACTTGGAAATTGTCAATCCTAAAAGGATTGTGCACAACCGTCTGACCCAAGTCAGGCTCAGGCACACCTAACAAGTGTGTAATTCCAAGACATGAATCTTAACCTGTCTGGCAACCTTACCTTCTCTCTACAATGTTTTCTTGACCTGAAATAGACTGGGGGCACTATGTGGCTGGTTGGGAGGCTACGGAGGCATTATACCCTTTTGAGGCTCCACTTTCGAACCACAAGGAATATATCCAACCCAGGGGTAACCAATATCCAGGTGGGGCCTGGAGATCTCTTGGAATTACTGCTCATCTTCACACTATAAAGAACAGCTCCCTTCGTTTATAGTTACAGGGTCTAAATATTTTGTAATTTAGATGTTCCTGCACTTTCCAGACTTGCAGGACTCTTGCTGGTCTATCTGTTTGTGCCAAAAAATAAAAAGCCCACAGACTCCCCTGTGTTGCTTTTGGAAATGCATCACTTGCCTCAGTCAGGGGCTGTTAGAGGCATCCTTCACAGCAGGCCTGAAGGTAAGGGGGGGGGGTTATGGAATTCTGAGCATGAGGAACAATTGGTGCTAAAGGGGGAGATTCCACCAAAAGGAGGCTTTGGAACTTCAGCATTTTACCAGTGTATACAATCACAATTTCATGTGTATAGACTAGGGGCAAAGCCCATTGTATCCAGGAATACAACAGGCGCTAGAGCTCGGGGATGGGAAGAGGAAGGAGAGGGATTTTCCAGTCTGTAAGGCATGGGTTGAATGTGTGTGTTGTGTGGCCTCTGTGAGGTAGCATGAGGGCTTCCCAGCATAAGGGGGAATGGAGGCTACCACCACCCCCAGCCCACTTAATGTGTTCTTGTCAGCAGCCAGGGGCAAACTGACTGCGAGCTTGTCAGATTGCCCCTGGCCAGGCTTGGGGGTGGGCTGAGTTCACCTCCCTATTGGTCCAAAGTCCTGGGGCAGTTTCAGTCCAATCTTTCGACTGGCCCCACCCACTTAGACTTAGCTTTTTATATTATATAGCAATAGCAATAGCGAAGGTGTCCCTGATATATTTTTCATTATCTTAACGTACTTCATAAGAGTTATCTGTGTCTAATAACCAAAATTACAATGAAAATAACTTCCAACCAAATGGCCACTGTGAGAGGAAGGTCAACAAAGCAAATCAGACAGATGCCCATAAATATTGTTCTTAAAAATGTTTAAAAATTATCCAGTAAAGTCCAGGTTTTATAGCTTCATGTGCCATTTAAAAACTGAACCTCAAAGAAAATGTTAAAGTGCATAAATTATGGGATGTTTCATCCAGTAACCTATTCTGATTATTCTGATGTGATTTGTCCTGCAGCTGTTTCAAATTAAGAACAGGTGTAGAAGGCAGATTATGCAAATACCTATATTAATGTAATTGTCAAATTGGTGTGTTTATCAGTGTGCTTTTAAAGAGTAGACCACACTCTTATTGTAAATGTAAATTAGTTTTATTCTTGAGAGCCACTATTGGATAATGAGCTTATACATGGAAAAAAAATCTTTAGACATGACGAAACTCCGTCTGATTCTGACATGTAGTTTGTCAATTATTGTTTAGGAAATGCTTTGTAAAACATCCTGACTTCACAGGGTATCTGTAAAATGTAGCTTAAAGACACTGGCAGTCCGCAGGAGCTCTGAAGGGGATCCGCAGAAACTCTGAAGTCGAATGGTAGGGAAAAGATCCAGGCTGTATTTTCAACTCCTACTCTTCTTTCTGGCCTACATGAGGCAGAGCTACCATAGTAGTAGTAAAGGCAGTGGGAGGGAGCAAAGGGTGCAGGTACTGATGTCACTGCTAGGGGTATGGCAGGGGGCTTGGCCATCTGACATCACTTCCAGGCTCCTTGAAGTCTGAAAAAATATTTCAGGGCGTCCTCCATGGTCCAAAGGTCGCAAAAGCCTGATCTTGGCTGAAGCAAACAAATTTAATAGATTGTACAATCAAGCCAGCAAACTGATGGCTGTTGTAGTAATTGCCAGCCTGCAGGTCATTTTCTCCTAAGACTCCAGTTATGGTCTTGCAGAAAGATAAAACAACCCTTCCTTTCCTTAATTTCTCTCCCTCTTTTCCACACATTTCTCATTCATTTCTGTCTCCTTTCATCTAAACTTTCTTTCTGTGTCTTGAGACCTCCTCATCCCTATCCTGCTTGGTGATGGACTGTATTTAAGAGTGCTATAGTAACAAACCTTAGTTAATATTATAAACAGAAGGTACTTACATTGGACTGGTTCTGTTATGTTTCCAACCCCCCCCCCCCCAGCCTGGACTGTAATTCTGTGCTTGACATCTGCTGGCATTGCTACGGTCTTACTGGGTTTTCTGGGTACTGTACATTTAACTGGTTCTGCTGGCCTTCCATCCTCCCTTCTTGTATTATTCTGTGCTTGACATCAGCTAGCATTACTACTATGGCACTGGGTTTGCTGGACACTACATTTAACTGTTTCTGCTGGGCTTGTAAAAATGTCCCCACCTTTAGTTTTTACTGTCACAAACCAAGGCTAGTCTCTTATAAGATGCAAGACAGTTGGGACTCTTTGTAAAAAAAAAAAAAAAGAAGAAGTTCAAAGGGTTTAATGTGGAATATTTATGATAGAAGTCTATTGCTAAGAACAACCACCAATACACTATTTTCCCAGCATTAGCTATTCTCATGGCAGAAAAAAGTAAAATCTACAATTTTACACTTAGTGCCCAAAAGGCAGCCAGCACTACTCTCTAGAGCAGTGGTTCTCAACCTTTTCTTTGCCACCACCCAACTTCAGTGCTGAAGCCCAACGGGGACCCAGCTGCAGGAGCTGTCAGTTTAGCGCTGTGGAGGTGCTTCCGCCGGCCCCCCCAGACGTGGCCATGGGTGATACCCCACAGGCGGTGACTGGAGGGGGCAAGGGCCTTGGCCGGGGGAGGGGGCTGGTGCCACTGCCGCATTCATTTTGCTCTATGTTCCACTCTGGACCAGGCTTGGACGCACATGTTGCTCCCTTGGCTTACCGCTTCTCTCCTTTCTCCCTCCTTTTAACCACGGGGGAAGGGTTCAGCGACCCTGCTGCAGAGCACACGGAGCCTTCCAGACTGAGTCAGGCATGATGGGGCAACTTGGACCTCCAGGGGGCGGTGATCACTTTCCTGCCAACTCTGAAAGAGCTGAGCAAAGTGTTTCGGCGCATTCCTTGGCAGGTGCCGGCATGGCCCTCCAGGCAGGCTGAGCAGCTGCAGAAGGAGCCAGTGGGGCGCTGGAAATGCGTGTGCGTGGGTGGCATGCACGTGTATTCACACAACAATGGAGTTGGCATGGAGGCAGCCATTGCCATGGCTCCGCTGCCTCTGCCCACCTCTGCCAGGCATTGGCCACCACCCTCCGCCTCAAACGCAACTACCCGCCTCCATACACTGCTGCCCGCCGCCAAAGTGGCAGTCAACCTGGCGAACCTGGGGAATGGGCCAGGCAACCCCAAATAGGGCCCCGGCCCCCAGGTTGAGAACCACTGCTCTAGAGCCATAATAAGAAGAGCAAGAGATAGTATCATGAAGAACAGCTTCAGCTTCCTGGGGACAGACTATAGTGCGTGAGCACTGAGAGCCAGACATAGAATAAAAGGGGGGAAGGGGAAACAGGATTAGAGCCCAGGGCTTCCTAGGGCTTTTGTTCACTTATCACTGTGAATCTATTAATAACACTATTTTCTACTAGTATAAGAAGCCTTCCAGTGACAAAATAAGGCTGTTTGTTTGTTTTTACAGCCATTAGTAGTGCCTCTGATTCATAGAAGGTACTTTGCTCCGGAGGAAAAAAAGATTAGTGGAACAAATTGGCCAGATCCAACCCAGGGGATTTCTTGCACTCTTTAAAATTAGTGAGATACTTACCTTTCATTTTCGTTATATTCCAGCCCCTCCACATGACGTCACCAACATGCAGCATTTGAACACTAAACAGTTTGCTTCACCCTCCATTTTAAAGCACTAGTTGGTGAATCCAAAAAAGTGGATTCACCAACATATGTACCACTATCTGCAGGAGAACAACCAGCAGGCCACCAGCAAAAAAAATGTATGGAGGTGAAGAAGAGCCTCCAGTGTCCCGCCCTTGCACCCGCCCCCATCTCCTGGGGACAGGAGTTTGTCTGTGTTTGTTTTAAGTGAAAGTGCCTGGAGCAATGAATAGATGTTCAATCGTGCAGGCAAAGGCAAAAAAAATTGTAGCAAAAAGCATGCCTCTCTAAGTCCCCCCCCCAATCAGGAATTAGATTTATTTTTAAAAGAAGCAAGACTCATGATTCCATAAACAGTGGCAATAAAGAAGTCCTATGCACCTATGATTAGATGCATAGGTGTTTCAATGGAGAACTATTGATTTTTAAAAAATTAGGCATTGTGGGCCCTTTAAAGCATGGAGAAAGGGGATTAGTTGCCTGGCTTGATTGACAGGCGGAAGAGAGTTGTGTATAAATTGTGTTGCTCTCTTCAGCCATTTCCAGTAGCACTTGTGGAGGGGGAGAAGCGTGAAATGTTGGCAAAGAAGAGCGAGACAGTAAAAAAGGTGAGGAGGGGCAGGGAGGCACGATTATATGTGGTGTTACACCACTCAGCTGGTGTAACACTATTTTTAATGATGTGCGGAAATGCCTCCCCTGTTGTTGGCTGTAAAAGAAGTTCTTACATTATTTCTTTGTGTAAGTAGAGGGAGAAGAATAGTATCATTGTATTGTGTATCAAAAGAAGCTGTGAAGTTCATCAAAATATGTTTATAACAAATTGTTTTGTTCATGCCTCTTGTTTAAAGGTGTACATACAGTTATGTCAAGTGCTGTCATTTTATTCATGCCAATTTTAAAAGGTCTGTGACCTGCAGCAAACAAAATTTACTTCAGATAGCACTTCTGTAGGACAAACATAAAACATTTTATTTTGAAATTTCCAATGATGTTATAGCAGCAGTCCTCTGTTTCATGATGTTGATACGCTCCATTAGATCATGATCATAATCTCTGCCATTCTAAAATATAAGTGCTAGCATCCCACACACTGGCAAAATGCCACCACCTGCTGTTTCACTGTAGTGCAAGGATATGAACAAGTATCTATGTGGTTAAACTGACAGTTGACCTCTGCATTTGATGTGGTGAAGCTACAAGCAGTCACTTTACATGTCGTTGCATGAGTATAACAGAGCTGCAGACACAGCCATAATCATGAGATACCTTCAGTCAGTAGTAGAATGAACTGGGAATCATTTGTCTGGCTGAGTTGCAGCAAAGTGTCTTTTCTCTTTGCCAAGACAAGAAGACAGTACTGTAAGAAACAATCTTCAAATCTTACCTTTACTTCCATAGAAGAGTGAAGTTCATACAGTAAATTTTGGAATCACTAGCTATTAGTGTTGTCCCGTGTGTGTGTATTTTTTAATGCAACCATTCCGTAATGTTTAGGACAGGAACAGGGCCAGTGATGGTCATCACTGGAAAGGTAGAGGAAGGAGACTGGTCCACTCCTTTCCGTGTCTTTCTCTCTACAGTGCTCCTGTAGCTCCTTCTTGATAGATATTGCAACTGACAGTGATTGTGGTGGTATTTTCAGCATATTCAATGACAGGGTGAGCATGAAATTTGTAAGGGTGGACACGAGCCTTGACGTATAGCTTTCCCTGTGCTCACCCCGACTTCACATGTTTATACCCTTCCAAATAGTTTGTAAATAATCAGTATCCATAATGGCCATTTGAGTTCCATGAATGTGCCAGCTATGGTTCTTTTGGAGAAATCTATATGTGTATTAAAATAAAACAACACTGTTACATTGCATTGCATCCATTAACAAATTCATCTTATCCTACTTTTATAATGGGAAAAATAGCTGTGGCATGATTCATAAGACTCATGCATCTGTGGTGGTAGTGGTGAAAAGTGCCATCAAGTCACAGCTGACTTATGGCAAGCTTGTAGGTTTCCACCAATGTCAGTAAATTTTCTACCTACAACAACCTACAGTTTTCAGTGAAGCTCAATAATATATTCAGTCATGTAGAAACACCTTCTTATAAATAGAAGATAATTGGTCCATAATTGGATTGTTGGCATCCGTTGCATACTGTGCAAACATCAGATAAAGGTACTTGTATATTAATGGTTTACAAATTTCAACACAACTTTTTAACAGTTTCTTTTTCATTGATTTTTTTAAAACAAGGATTGGCTTCATATTAATGGTTCTCTGATAGCTTGTTCTGTCAGTAAAATTTTCGAGGTGTGGCTTGGCTGTCAGTATATATATTTGTATGTAGTAGCAATCAATAATTTTCTCAGCCATGCAGTATGGCACCATGCCAAGTGAACTTGAAACCCAGAATTCAGTGCTTGAAACACTTACTGACTTCAATGCAGTTATTATTTTTTCACTGCAATACATCCCTGTGGATGGTTTTGATAAGGTTTGCCAGATATTGTATTGTGACTGATATTGTGTTGACACATGCATCATTATAGAGTGCACGGAGCATCATGGAGCCATTTTATTATGGAAAAAGTATAGGATTTAGATGTGTTTTTAACATGTTTGCAAATTTTAATGAGAGTTGGTAGTAAAATTTAACCTAAAACAAAATTTCAAGGGGATTTGGAGGCAAAATATTGAGGGGATTCCAGTAATCTCTTTTCATCATGCTTTCCCCCCTCCTTTTTTATCTGATCATTTGCAATAACACACTTGAACCATAACACAATAAAAATAATTTGTTTTTTGAAAATCACACCCTTCCATCCCTCAATTCCCATGGCACTCAAATCACCCAAGCAAGGAGTGGGGTTCTTGTGTTGATGTGCTCTCAATCAACACACATGCATGAAAAAAGCATCTTGGCCACCATTACACAACTATCTTTTTTCATGAAAGTTGCGACGTGCATTTAGATGCTGAAGAGGGAGGCATGGGAGGGATGTGGAGTCCTTGTTTTTGACTTATACTCCCTGTGAATTAAACACTCCTGACACCATGCAACATCTTACTGGATTGTCCCTTGTTTATTGTCCAGCGAAAGCATATTATACCTTTTATACCAAAATGGAGAAACCATTCAAAAGACCTGATCTGCCAATTTTTATTGAGCGATAAGGATGCCATTAGCCAGGTTTTGAATGAGATGTTTACAATTGTGGTTCCTTTCATGTTATAGGGTTCAGTCACATTCATACTGTGATAAATTCTTCATCCCTAGATTGGTTATTTGATCATTAGAGTGGTGGAGAAGACAGTAAAACCTAGGTGAAGGAACTTCCTTTGGAGTACCTAGTCAAGAAATAGCCTTGACTACAGATGCATCCTTTCTGGGGTGGGGAGCCTACTGTGAAGCTTTCTTGGCCCAGGGTTCTTGGCTTGATCAGAAGAAGTCCCTACATATCAACACACTGGAATTATTTGCTGTGAGATATGCCCATATCAATTTCCCGGAACCAGAGTATCCCTTTGCAAACACTGTCACAATGTTTTTCCTCAACAAACAGGGGGGTACAGGGTCCAGACAGAAGTGTCAGGAAGCTATGATTATGTTGGAGTTGATTATAGAGTTTGGGGCAGTTATCCAAACTATCCACATTTCAGGGGAAATGAATATGCAAGCAGACAAGCTCAAAAAAAAAAGCTCATGGTCTCACAAATAAGTGCTAAATCAGATCTTTGCTGTCTGGGGACAAACCAACGTAGATAGATTTGCAACACAATGCCGAGACCAGGACATTTGTTTGTTTGCTTATTTATTATTTTGTTTTATATCCCGCCATTCCCCGCAGGCTCGTAGGCCGACCAAGGAATGGGGTCATTAGGGGATGCCTTTCAGATGCCATGGAAAGGAGCTCTAATGTACACATTTCCTCCTTTTCCTTTAGTAGAGTAGTGGAAAAGGCCAGAAGAGACGAGTCAGAGATGATTCTCATAGCTCCATTCTCACCCCTTCAGATATAGTTTCCCACTCTAAAGGTCAGTGGAGATTTCTAAAGGTCAGTTCTTGGCTCTTCACAAGGAACCAGACCTATTGACTCTCAAAGGGTTGTTTCATCAACTTGACGGCATGGAGATATGGAATAAAGACTTAGTATTTTTTATTGTTATTGTTAAAAGCTAAAGGGTTAATTTTTTCCTCTCTCAAAGTGTATTTAGTTGTAGTCTCAGCATTTCATGTTGGGTTCAAAGGTAAACCCTTGTTTGTCCATCATTTGTCAAAGAGATTCCTTAAGGGGTTGCACAGTCTCTGTCCTCTATCCGAGCCCAGTATTCCTCAGTGATACTTATCCCTGTGTTGGCTCAGCTAACCTTGAAACCTTTTGAACCTCTGGTGACATGCCCATTTGAATTACTTACTATGAAGGTTAGGTTTTTGATAGCCATCACTTCAGCTAAAAGTGCGAAATAGCTGCATTAAGGTCGGAGTCACACTTTTTAAAATTAATTGAAGAAAGGCTGGTCTCACAGCCTAGTTTGACCTTTATGCCAAAAGTTTTGTCTAGGTTCCACATATCACAAGAGGTTATATTGCCAGTATTTTTTCCTCAGCCCAAATCTGAACAGGAAAGACTCTTGTATTTGGATGTGAGGAGGGCCCTCGAGCCAGGATTGTTTTTACGTATGGCAAGTCCAAATAGGGAGACACATTTGGTGTAGTGGTTAGGAGTGCGGACTTCTAATCTGGCATGCCAGGTTCGATTCTGCGCTCCCCCACATGCAACCAGCTGGGTGACCTTGGGCTCGCCACGGCACTGATAAAACTGTTCTGACCGAGCAGTGATATCAGGGCTCTCTCAGCCTCACCCACCCCACAGGGTGTCTGTTGTGGAGAGAGGAATGGGAAGGCCGCTTTGAGCCTTCTTTGGGTAGAGAAAAGCGGCATATAAGAACCAGCTCTTCTTCTTCTTCTTCTACATGTATTGCCCCAAACTATTTCCAGGTGGATAATCTCCACAATCAGGAGGGGTTACAGTGAAGTTGGAAAGATATGTCCAGTAGGAATTAGAGTACATTCCACAAGAACAGTAGCCTCTTCAGTGGCCTTCTTGGATGTAGTCTTGGTCTTCCTGGAAATCTGCAGTAAGTGTTGTTCATCGAGTATATTCACTGCAGGAATATCTTTAGCCCTTCTACCTGCTCCAGTGGTATGGAGAGTGTGGGCACTGCTGAACTGGAGCATGTGCTCCAAGGGCATGCAACACCCTCTTTAGGCATGCAACACCCTCTGGAGGCTTTTAGCTGCAGAACCTCTTTGCAGCAGGCCTCCTCGTATACAGTTCCCCCATGTGTTCCTGCACAGAAGATACTCAATGAACAATAGTTATAGGTCAGCAACCCTATTTTCACTGCAGCTAGATGGACAAAACATACCTTTTCTGTCCAAATTAGGCAGACCACCTGATTCTGTGCATTGTTCTAGTTACAACAACTGTGGAGTTGTGAATCTAATGGAAACATAAAGACAAACATGTACTCCAGGAAAGATGATGCTTATTGTAAATCTTATTGTTTATTGGATTTCTGTTTAATTTTGCTACAACATACTTACTTAATTGTAACTAATAGATATGAAAGAACCACATGAGAAAAGGCTGCTGGTAAACTTTTAGAACTATTAAAAATAACATGGTTTCTAATTTGAAGTGGTATAATCTACAAAAGGAAAAAGATCCTTCTAAGAAAGAGTAGATGTAGATACACTCTATTCACTTTTACCTCTAGAGAATTACCACTGCCTTCATTAAGACGGCGTTGCTCATACTGTTTGAAGTCTCCCTGTCCACTAAATGTGGCCTAATTTCTAGCCTTTCAGTAACTGCAGTGCCAACCGTATGTTCCACCAGTGAGTAAACAATCATTGCAGGCATAGAGACTGCGGCCGTGTTAGAGAGCAACCGGACAGTACATATGCCAGCTACCTAAAGCTATGTATAAAAATACATTAACAACAGTTTTCTGAACTTCCTTCTTCCAAAGTCATGTTGGTATAACAAGATGAGTTCCGCAGCCCTCATAAATCAAATATGAATCAGTGATAGGCTCCTGCATTCAGATTACTAGGACTTGGCTGCCCAGGGGTCATGCTTCTATCAAGGATCCTAGTGAACCTCAAGAAATTGTGGTCAGTCTTGACAACTGTTTTGTCATTTATATAACGAGACTCAAGTTAGATGGTATTGTGCATCCCACACACGATAAGGTTCAGCTGACCTTGGCTGACTTGATTAAGAATCTAGAGATTGTACTTGTCCTAGCATTATTCCTATAAAAAGCAACTTTGTTTGGCTGCAAAGTGGAGGAAATTAAATAAATAAAAATCTTTTTTCCTTCTCCATTTAGAACAGAGGATGGCTCCCTGCCTTGACCCAGCCCATCTGGCCATGTGAATTCATGCCACAGTAGTCTCAAGGTTAGATAATCACAATGTGTTCTACATAGTACTGTCCTTGAAGGCAATATGGAAACTTTAGCTGGTATAGAATGTCAGGAGCATGTGTAATATTTATTCTGCAGTCATTCCATTTGTTATGATAAGTATTCATGTTCAGTTCAAGATATTGCTTGTTACTTATAAAGCCCTTCATGACCTGGAATACATGTATGTACAAGACCACCTCCCTCACGCTATGTACCACTTGACAGCTTTGATTATTCTCTGCCTGTCAGTCAGTGGAGACAGGTTACAATGTAGGGGCAGGCAGGAGCAGTTAACTCGGTACCCTCTACCTTACTGGGTCCAACTCCTGCCTGCCCTCGATCAAGTCCTGGCTCCTAAGCTAGTGGGCTGTTTGGTAGGCTGTGCACATACTCTCACCCTGCACAGCCCAAGCTGATCCTGGGGAGAAAAGCCTTTCTATGGAATCAGCTGTTTGTTGAGATGTGAGAGGCATTTTGACTCTACCCCGCCCATTCAGCCCAATGTGTCAGATCATTTCCCCTCTTACAAGGAGACAGAGATTACCATTCTGCTTCCATAGAGTAGCATGAGAGCTCCCTTATTGGTTGACAGGGCTGACTATCAGCTCTGGAAAGCCAGACTACTGGTGTTCCTCCCCCCATCCCACTTCCTGGAATAGTAATGAGCATTCCAGCTTGCCTGCTGAGCTGAATGCCAACTCTAATGCAGCAGACATGCCCTACCCCACCACAAACTCCAAACCAGAAATCAGGTAAGGAGTTGTTGGAGGATGGTGATAGCAGCTGGCCTGAGCTCTAATTTGTGAGATCCAATTCAAGATATTTTAATGGTGGAGGGGGGTTGTTTTTTTTCTTCAGTTCATGTCCATCCCTACTAATCTTATTCCACAGAATATGCAAAGTGGAACTTTCCAGGAAGACAGTTCTATTAAGGCGATATTATTCATTAAAAGTTTACAAATGTTTTTTGCTTTATTTATGGACATCTTATTCTTGTACTCCAGCCTGAGTATCTGTGAGAAAGGTGGATTATAAATAAAACTGATAAATTTCACCAAGGAAGGGGGGGGGGCAAAACGGAGGCACATCACAGATCCTGTTCTGACTGTGTCATTATTACAAAAGGGAGAGGGGGGAACAGAAATTCTTTCAAAATTAGCTATTTAAATGAAACAAGCAATTGATTAATTTTTAATGGGGTTCTTTCAGCTGTTTATTCCTGTGCTGTAATTGGAGATGTAATATTTTGGAAAAATGTGAAACTATATAAAAGCATGTTTGGAAATGTGCTGAAATTTGCTTTAAAAATGAAATATAGCAGTGCATACTTTCTTTATCTAAACTTATTTTACTGCCTGAACAATATAAAATAGTTGTTAAGAGCCAGACAGAGCCCAGACTCCAAATAAAAGACAATCCCTTGATGAATTCAGGAGCCTCTCTGGACATTAATCAAAAGAATGAGATCCATTGTTTCATCATTGCCTGTACTAGTGGCTCACAGCTTTTCCACTAGGAATCTGTCTCATTTCAGATGCTGTCAAAAAGCCACTCCTGGAACTATGGCAACATGTTACTTACTTTCTAGAACCTGCAATGGTGGCCAGAGTGTTTCTGAATTGGAAGTATGGTCACAAAAGAGGAATGCATATTCTATACAGATTTATGTTTTAAATCCAAGATAAACTCTTGAACTTAATTTTTTATCCTAAAGCTGAACTAAAGTGAGTCTCTGTTGCAAGTGCTAGAACAGCATCCTTGAGAATAGATTCATTCCTCTTAACATATTATGGGAGAAAACAGGGTAAGAGAACTTCTACATTAAGGACTGTGTGCTGGAAACTTCTAAGGTGTCAGAGAAGCACTCTCCTTTAGTCTTCTAATGAGAGCTTCTGATACCTGTACAAGCAATCTTGAATTTACTGAGAAGAACTTTTTAGATCAGCTGATTTTTCTTTCAACAGCTCAACAAGAAAGAATTTAGATATTTTCACTGGACATAGCATGATCCAGAATCTCCTTGGCTGGCCCTCTCTGTAATTCTATGAGAAATTTCTCTAACTGGTTGTATTGTAAGCTTGTCTTAACCAGGTAGGGAGTATTACTTTGGTATGACTCATTTTATAATGTCACTGAGAGAACAATCAACTGGTTTATATCTTAACTATGAACTCCATTGTAAGTTACATTTCAATTTTGAGTATAGAGTAGCTTAATGTTTTCTTGCAGTTCATTTCTAGAAGTCCTGTTTTAAATTTATATATTTACTAGCTTCAAAGCCCGTTCCTAAGAATAGGCCTTGAAAGGGTCCCCTCCCCTGGCCCCTGGCCAGACAGCTTAAGGTAGCTTTGGGCCGCAACTCACAGCAAGATCAACGGGGTGGGCGGGGGATGGGCAGCTCGTTAGCAGGGCCGGGCCAGAGCTCCTTAGCAGTCCTTAACAAGCAATCAGCAAACCAGGCTAAAAAGGCCAAGAGGCCCTGGTTAGAAGGCCCTCCACCACAACCCTTTGCTCAGGGCCTCTCCCCTTGCCTGCTGCTGGCTCCAGGCACTGAGGCGTCTGAGAGCAAGGAGGCTAGAGCCCAGGGACGGAGGGCGGGAGTTACAGGGGCAGGGCCAATCAGGGCAAAGCTGGCTTCACCCTGATTGGCCCTATTCCAACTTGAACAGCCAGATATGTCCCACTCCCTAGGCTGTTTCATAAATATATAGAGGAACAAAAATGGATAAGGATGCGTGTCTGTAGTTGTTATCTGTTACTTAAACTATTGACTAGTGATAGCCACTGCCACTTAGACAAGGGATTCATTAAGAAGACTAACAAATCTGGTTGTTAATTTCAGAGTAAAGTTATTGTATTTCATTATGAAAAGTTTTGGAAGATTTTATATGAGGGCTGGAAGTTAGTAGCAGTCCAAGAGAATATCCCAACATTTCTTTAATATAGCCTTTATCCTAATGCTCATTGTAGAACAAGTATCCCAGAATGCCACAGGCTAGGCACACAATTTCCCTCCCTTCTTGAAGGGGCAAGCCAGAAGTGGGCCGCTCTGGGTATGCTAACATTTGCATGTGTTCTGGAATTATTCCCCCCCCCTTAAATGGGGAAACTTTCAGTTTTTATGTATTATTCCAATGAAAAATTCTACATGAAGCTTTGTTCGAATAGAACAATTAAACCACACTTTTTTGGGTTGGTTTTGTTTTATCATAATCAAATGTTTCCATTAAAATGTTTGTTTGTTTGTTTGTTTGTTTTGCCGCCCTCCCCTGAGGCTCAGGGCAGTTTACATAAAACACAGAAAACAGTGTATGGAACTTAGTTTTTCATATAATAATTATAATAATATTAACATTAAATTATAACAGAGGTAACAGAGTATAATGATGCAAACAGATCCAGAGCAGACCACATGGGTGAATTTCTGGGAGGGAGGGAGCAGGGGCCATGTAGATGTTGCTGGTCACCTGTTTGCAACCAAATGCCTGGTGGAAGAGCTCCTTTTGTCGGCCCTGCGGCACTGTTTTAGCTCCGGGAGCTCATTCCACCAGGAGGGGACCAGGACAGGGAAGGCTCTTGCCCTGGTTGAGGCCAGGTGGGCTTCTTTAGGGCCAGGGATCATTAGCTCGATAGTGGTGGCAGAGCGTAAAGCTCATTGAGGGGCATAGGCAGGGAGGCGGTCCCTCAGGTACACTGGGCCCTGACCATGTATGCCTTAAAGGTGATTACCAGAACTTTTAGTCTGATTTAGAATTCAACTGACAATCACTAGTTGATGGAGAATGGGCCCAATGTGGGCCCTCCATGGTGTTGCTGTGAGGACCCTGGCTGCCTCATTTTGGACGAGCTGTAGTTTCCGGACCAAAGTCAAGGGCAGACCTGCGTAGAGCGAGTTACAGTAGTCTAGAGGTAACCGTCGCATGGATCACTGTGGCTAGGTGTTCCAGAGCAAGGAAGGGCACTAGTAGCTTGGCTTGACAGAGGTGGTAAAATCCCTGCTGTGCTAGCTTTGTGACCTGGGCTTCCATTGTGAGAGAAGCATCCAGGATTACACCCAAGTTCCTGGCGGGGTGAGCCGTTGAGATCTGCACACCATCCGAGAAGGGCAGACACACTTCCTTGTTGCTATTAGGACATAAAATTATCATGTAGGGTACTTAAAAAAAAGTACCCTTACTTCAGGTACTTAAAAAAAAATTTAGAAGACAAAGAGTTGGTTTATGTACACTGCTTTTCAGTACCTGAAGGAGTCTCAAAGCAGCTTACAATCGACTTCCCTTTCTTTCCCCGCAAGAGACAGCCTGTGAGGTAGGTGGGCTGAGAGAGCACTAAAGAACTGCTCTATGAGAACGGCTCTTACAGAACTGTGACTAACCCAAGGTTGCCCAGCTGGCTGCAGGAGGAGGAAGGGGGCAATCAACCCCGGATCTCCGGATTAGAGGCCATCACTCTTAATCAATCTACCAAATATATGTCCAGTGAGATATGCTTAATGGGACCATGCTCCATTTAGAGTACTTGAAGATGTTCTAGAAACATCTTTGGAAAATATTACAATTCAACTCCCCCCCCCCCCCGAAAACCTCCAAATGGTAAACAGACAATGAGCAAGTTGGATATTTCAGAAACTAGCCATATTGGGGATGAAACTTAAAGGCTATGCATGAGATAAAATCTTAAATTATCATATGTTGCCTTAGAAAGGAACTCAGTGCTGCTGGCTTTTCACACTGCTCTCTTTGTGATACATGTATTTGTAGCTTTTCTTAATGTAGAGGCAAAGAACAGGAAAAGCAATACCATCCAGAGCATATGCTATTGTCACATTACCTTAGGAAAAATAGCTCTGTGTCTCAAATGACTAGTGTTTGCCTTCTCTGCATTCAAATATGGAGAGTTTAAAGCTAAAGTTGGAAAATTGTTGATGCTATCACTAAGTGATATGATGTGCCATTCTGCCCTGCAATTCAGTAGCCAAATTGCCCAGTTTATTGCATTATTGCCTAAGCAATTCCTCTGAAGTTCCAATAGGAAAACTAGTTATGCCAGGAACAGAAAAGGTGACTATTAGATGACAAATTTCTATTCTATTTTCTTAGGAAAACGTCTTGGAATTCACATTTTTTTCACATTTATATATTCTTATTTGTATATACATATTTTATATGGCTGTTTCTATTTTTTTTAAAAACAACAACAACAAAGCCATAACACACACCAATAGGGCAATACAATGTGGATGCTCATTTTTATGAGAGGATCTCTATAGCCAGATTAAGAACACTTTACAAGCTACTATTGCAAAGAAAATCAGTGATAGCTGTGGTGTTCCTTTGTTAGTTTTTATTAAATTTTACAGCTTGAATCATAGAGTTGGAAGGGGCCATACAGGCCATCTAGTCCAACCCCCTGCTCAACGCAGGATCAGCCCAAAGCATCCTAAAGCATCAAAGAAAAGTGTGTATCCAACCTTTGCTTGAAGACTGCCAGTGACTCACCATCTCCTCAGGCAGCCTATTCCACTGCTGAACTACTCTGACTGTGAAATTCCCCCCCCTGATATCTAGCCTATATCGTTGTACTTGTAGTTTAAACCCATTACTGCATACCCTTTCCGCTGCAGCCAATGGGAACAGCATCCTGCCCTCCTCCAAGTGACAACCTTTCAAATACTTAAAGAGGGCTATCATGTCCCCTCTTAAATCTACTCTTAAAGTCTAGCTGATGAGGTATTTTTTGTTTATGTCTATCCCATTTGTACCAAGGATCTTAGTTTTTGACGGCTTTTCTGGAGACTTTGTTAAATCATCCTAAAATGGTGTGGATTGTTTTGATTTTAAGCAAAGTTACAGCTGTGTAGCTGTAAAGCAGTCAGTTTCCCTTATTATGACTAGTTCCACAACTTGTACTGTTTTAAATTGCCTGCAATTAGCATATCTCAACCTTATTTTTAGGTTTAAATTGCAGTGTGAGAGTGTACTCTCCTCTTAGCTAATTAGTGCTATCAAGGAACAGTAGGTTACCTCATTAGTACCATGTGCATTTAATTAAAGAAGAGAAAATTGAAGTTAACCTCATAGTTAACATTTTCACAGAGTGCTACAGTGCCAACACCTTCAATTGGAGTCACACCCCTGTGTATCTAATTATTCACTGGTGCCAAATAAGGTTAGCGAGGATACCACCATGCTGTTGACAAAATAATTTAGACAGAAAACCTTTTCAATTGTTTCTGACATTGACATCAGGTTTGAGTGATCTTCTAATCCAGATCTTTTAGTGGTTTTGTGGGGTTTTTTGCTCGACAAGTTTCCTTTTCACTGGGGGAAAAAGAAGTGCAAATTAACTAGGGATGAAAGGAAAAATTAGCACATCTCTTGCAGATCAAAGAAATGACATTTTAATATCAGCAACTTTCTTTCCAAGTTATCACACCTTTTTTAAGCCAATGAATTTAAGAAATAGCTTGTTTACAACTCAGGAGAATGGAGAAAGGTGGAGTATAAATGAACCAATTAAGAAATAGAAATTGGGGCCAACCTGTGCTTCATTATTCATGCCTTGTAAAAAAAGGATTTCGTAATCTATATCACAAATGTGAAGTCCATTTATCCTGTGAATAACTTCGATTTGATATGTGACCTGAAATTTCCTACATGCTATTTGATTTACGTGCCTTATTTTTTCCCAATAGAACGTTCTATAATGGAGTATTTTTTATGCCTAAAATATATATTTCAGATAGGCCAAAGGTTTAGGAATACCAAAATAGTCCCATAGGATAAGATCTAGTGTTTTACTGTAAATATAAGTAAATAATATAAATAGACTGGTTTCCAAATAAAGTTCCAATGACAGAAGAGATTAAGTAATTTCCACCAGTTTCTTCTTTCTGCTACAGACCCCTGATTTGCCTCTCATGGTTCCTGTTTCATCCCCCAGGAGCAGCATTTGGAGGTGAGCGAGTGGCAGGTCGGAATATTTGGTTCTACTAACCAAAGTTATTTATTAATTATTTATTTTGTTTATACTCCACCTCTCTCCACAGTAGGGTCCCAAAGCAGCTTACATCATTCTTCTTGCCTGAATTTTATCCTCACAACAGTTGTGTGAAGTAGGCTAAGAATGTGTAAGTAGTCTAAGGTCACCCAGTAAGCTGTCACAGGTGAAATATTGATTTCACAAGTCTTAGTCAGAAACCGATTGCTACACCAGTAGCTATGAAATACCACATAGCTGAGCCTGGGCAAGTTGTGCATGTTATAAGGTAGCAAGTCACCTGGTGGTTGCTCCCAGGCCTAGCTTTGATAAGTTATCCCTCGGAAGTCATAACTGTCCTGAGAAGTCTCCCCTGTCTTACTGATAGAAACCGATGCCACAAGGCTGGCAGTACTGTTAAGATTACTTAAAAACAGCCACTGAGGGTATTCTGTTCATAAAGCTACTTGTTATTTGGGGAGGTGTTGCTTTAGCTTATTTGTACCAAAATGTGTCTGTTCATGGCTCCCATCTCTGCATTTAAATTTGCATAGATTTGGACATGCTGAAAATTAGATATATTGATAAAGCAAACATGTAAAAGCAACACTTGGATTTATGTGGGGTTTTAATGTAAGTTTATTGTTACTGTGATACCTTCCCAAATACACAGTTCCTGGTTCAAAAGGAACTGTAGGTCATAGTTAGAACTGGAAGCCTGTAAATGAGCCTTCTGTATTAAAATATGAATTCAGGTGTAATATTTTTCTAATACTATAGTGGTGACAAGATTTCTGAATCTAGAATGATTGCTTGACACATTACATATTTTCTCCACTTAAAAAATCTGTTTCTGTTTCTTATTCAAAAGAAGGTGAGTACTGTTTTTCAGGTAACTTCAGAATAGCCTCTGTCAGTTGGTAATCTGGTATTTGATGGCTTTAGAAGTCATTGAAAATGAGGGGGTGGAGCGATATTATTGCTTATATATCTGTTGTAAAGGACACTTGATCAAATAAAATGCTTGAAGAAATATTTATCATGAGCATATGCATGAACTCTAATTTCAAACAGTAAAAGGATTGGAGGGTTTTCTTTTTCATTTCATCACATGGTTATTGCTTTTTGGTGAACTGGCTAAAGATGTTTTGCATGAGTGATATCAATAAAGACATCTCTGTACTGATATCTTGTAGGTTATAGGAAAGTTTCTGCTTTATTTATATGGTATTTTTGTTGCTGATTTACTTATTTTCCATCTTCTTACAAGGGTCCATTATGCACTGGGCTTTTGAAGCTAATTTGGATTCAGATAAATCAATTTGTGCCTGAGTCAGGTGTCCACTCTAATGCTATCCCCCCCCCCCCCCCCAAATCTGCACTGCTCAGTATCAACCACAGAATCACTTAACTTTTTCCCTGGCATGTCTGAAAATGGATTTTCTCCCTTAATCTGAGAAATGCTGCCCATTGCCCTCTCTTCTGGGTGCAAGATGCAGTATCTCTATTGAATGTTCTCCTCCCCGCCCCAGCCATACCTCCAGCAATGACACTGTGCAGAGGGCTGAAGCCCATGTTGGAAGGGGAAAGCCATTAATTCTGCCTCATGCTTCTCACAACACTTAAGTAAGGTGCCCATCCGTACCGACTCCTGCAGGACACTCACGCATCTGAACAGATTGTCCCGTGTCCCACACAGATTGTCCTCAAAAGTCCCGCCGTGGAGTCTCCCGCCTCCGTAGTCATGTGCACAGGAAAAAGTATTGCTCTCGCTGGTCCGCACAGATCTTGGAGCCAGCTTCTCCTGTGGTGTAGTTTAAACTGCACTGCAGGAAACATCAAGGCAACCCAAGGGTTGGGCTAGCTTTTTAAAAATCAACATTTTTGTTCTTTGGTCTATTGGACTCCCCAGAATTCAGGATTTCTGAAAAATCCCAGATCCCAATACCATACTGTTATAGGGATCCAAGAGTTTTAGAAATACTAAATTAGTGAGTGATTCAATAGAACCAGACTGAAAAATGCCCATCTTACCTTTGCGGAAGCTGTGTACATTTGAGCATATGTATAATGGTCATTTCTCACTATTGGATAACCACTGTCAAGGCCCTTTCTTTAATGTTCTAAAAAAATTTGAATTTAAGCCTAAAGGAAATATAAACCTCAAGCCAAGCAGATTGATCCTCATACTACAGTAGTGGTTCTCAACCTTCCTAATGCTATCACCCTTTAATACAGTTCCTCATGTTGTAATAACCCCCAACCATAAAATTATGCAAGTGTTCTTTCACAGAAATTAAACCGAAACTGACCAATGGCATGAAGCTCCAATATATAAAATGTTTTTTTTCCTGGGGTTTCTCAGTTTATTTCTGCCTCTTGTCCCACCATGTCGATCTTGCTCTTTTCTACTGCTCCAGACAGACGAACTCTCTGTCTCGATCTACCCCGCAAGTTTGTTGTGTGGATGGTGCCCCCCAGCCAAGCTGCTTGCCCTGCCACAACCCCTGTGAAAGGGTCGTTTGATCCCCAAAGGGGTCCCGGCCCCCGGGTTGAGAATCACTGTAATAAGTCTTTGGATATATATAAAATAAATAAAGCCAAGAATTCTTCCTGCTGTCAACACCAATACTGGGAACACTCTGGGCACATGCAAAGTACCTTTCACTTTGTCATGTTATCCCTAGAAATGCTAATATAAAAACTATAACCACAGTTTTGAGTAGCAAAACCAAATAGAGATTCAAAAATTAAACATCATCTTCTATCGTTGCATAGCCTTGGGGCAAAGTAAGGCTGATTCTACAATGTGCATATTATGTACACTGTGACCTTATCTCTTTGTGTCCTTATAGTACATTGAACGTGTAGGGCTACAGCATACCAATCACTTGTAGATAGTTACTGTTCCAGATAAATCAGTCCTACTAGGTCCAGAAAATGAGCTATACAAGTGACAAAGGGTTTTTGTTCAGTCTATGATTTCTGTTTTGTTTTGTCATGGGCAAGTTTTTGAATGGTACCAAACTTTCTAGGAAGAAGGTTTGTTTTGTATGTTGTCATAATGCTGACATTTGAATGGAAGTACACTGGAGACTATTATAAAGACTCTTTAATATATATTGAAATGGTTTAATGATAGAAAGTACATTCATTCCATGAAGCCAGGTCATTAGGCTCCCCATCTGCCCTGAGGCTCCAGTCCATAGCGTGTGGAGTGGAGGGAGGGTTACTGTCGCAGCCATGGGTGGTTGAATTGGTTTATGTTAAGGGGATTTTATTGTGGGTTTTATCTAGTTTGTTACATACCACAAGCCGTTGCGTGGGAGTGGCAGGCTGTAAATGAAATGAACAAATAATTTCTTTTTTATTTCTGTACTTACCCACTTCTATCAATAACACACCTATGTATTTAAATACGTAGACATGCTGATGCTATATACAGTAAAAGTAAAAAATAAACAGGATTGTTGAATTACAATTTTACCCTACAAGTACAAGATTTTCTTAAAATCTAAAGGAATTCTGTTTTAACATTTCTGTTGTTGATATTTACTGCTTCTTACAGAATACAACAGCAAACTGCCTACACTCATAGAGTATTCCTAAGGAAGTTTCGTTTTCTTTAGTTGGACTTGCCCCCAGGATGGTGTTCTTAGTTTTGCAACTTCAATCATTAAAGGTGCATGAAAACATTAATAAAACATTTAAACTATAATACAACACAGAATTAAGTGTACCTCAATCCATTGTTTTCAGTGTGCTTATGCACACAATTCTGTGTTAGTTCAAGGCCTTAAATTTTAATACAATGAAATTGTATTATTTTAAGCACTTCTCTTGTCAAGGAAGGCTGGTATTGTGCCTTCTGTGTATTTGGATAGGGTCATCCTGTATCAAAAAACAAATTTACTTTGGGTTTAATCTTCGGTTCTATTAATATACTTTGTCAGTTGTTCTTAAGTTGGCTGCAAAATGAATAATCATATTATAGTGTATAAACATACTGGTATAAGTTTTTGTGCATGGTTCCCATTACTATTAATAGTAAAGTGATACCAATTTCAGTTTATTCCTTAGTTACTGACTGATTTAATCTGATTTTTATTCATAAATAAATTCGCTGTTTCTCTGGGACTTACATGTACAAAATACAATTGTCATTTTTTTAATTTTAAATGTTGTATTGTAGAGTAAATAAAAATGCTAAGTTTTAATTCATTTTATGTTAGCTATTAAGTACAAGCCAGGTATTCCCTGTCAGAATGTTGGAAGCAAAGAGAAACCAATATTTGAACCTGTTTTAAAGAAAAATTGGCAGCTTATGCATGAATAGGGCTGGGCCGAGCTCCCCTTTTTGATAAAGATCTTGCATATACAAAATAAACAAGTTGCATGTTTAATACAAAAAGTCTAACAGCATAGTGCAAGAGAAAATCCTGGATGCTACATGAGCTACAGGTTACTAATTCATAATGGTGTAAATGTCTTTCTGACATACTTAATTCTGTTTATATAATCTTAACTATGAACACTAGAGTCTTTTGTGCCTTTTTTGGATTTTCTTTGATTTTTATTTTAAATACTGGTTTAAAACACTATTCCACATTATGAAATTTATATTTATAGATGCTTAAGTTATGTATTTAAAGGAGACTTTTATGATTTTAAGAACTATAAACCAACTCCACTCCACCAAAATTCATATAGAACATGCAGTTGTGAATAAAAAGGTCATGACTAAAAAATATAGCTATTTAAATACATAGAAGATAGTTTTCAGAATTAATGTGAAACCAGGAAGAGATTTTTTAATTAAAAAAATAATGCATTATTCTCCTAATAAAGTTCAGTAATAAGTTTTCCAAATAAATTGGCAGCAGCAATAATAATTTTATGGGACATTTTTTTAAAAGACCTAAATAAAAATGCAAAGTATATCACAGCTTATGTTAATATTAGATGCTGCCATGTCTAGAGTCATACAATAAGCATGGGTGACTGTGCCTGGGGTTCACATGACCCTAAGGGCCCCCAGCCTAGTGCAGGTTCCTAGCATTATGCATCCCTGTATTATGCATCTCAACTACTTTTTCTGTATAGAAGCTGAAACATAAGCAAATTATTTGATTCAGTTTTACTGCACTGTGGTTCAGTTCTTTTTCTATGGATATAGATGATGATGGGAGGGACCTCTGGGCTCTGGCTGGTGGATTTGGTTGGTGGAGCCAGTTTGGTGTAGTGGTTAGGAGTGCGGACTTCTAATCTGGCATGCCGGGTTCGATTCTGCACTCCCCCACATGCAGCTGGGTGACCTTGGGCTCGCCATGGCACTGATAAAACTGTTTTGACCGAGCAGTGATATCAGGGCTCTCTCAGCCTCACCCACCTCACAGAGTGTCTGTTGTGGGGAGAGGACAGGGAAGGCGACTGTAAGCCACTTTGAGCCTCCTTCGAATAGAGAAAGGCAGCATATAAGAACTTCAACAAATTGGTGATGTTAACAGCATAGTGCTCTTTTGGGGGGTGTAGAGAGAGAGGCAGTTCCTCAGCTACTCAGGGTCCAGACCTCATATGGCCTTGAAGGTGATTACCAGAACCTTAAGCTTGATCCAGTAGTCAGCTTGTAGCTAGTGCAGCTGTTGGAGTGTGGACCAGATGTGGGCCTTCAAGGTGTTTGTGTATGATCCCTGACAAAGGCAGAACAATTTGGTAGCGAAAGCTGAGAAAAGTTTCCATATAGAAATAATCAAATGTAAAGTGCATAGTTTTTCACTTCTTTCTCAAATCAAGTTGTATATTTGCATGTGGTATTATGTGGCATTTGAGGCTAGTATTGACATGTGTCATTTTCCTTAGGAAAGCCATGACTGAATCATCCCACTTAAAAAAAAAACTGAAGCTTAAAACAGGTTAAATCCAAGCGTGAGAGAAATATTGTCCCTGCATCACTTTCCCAGCCAGTTCCTCCTCCCTCCAGAGGAGTCTGCTGCTCACAAGGTTACAACTCTCCGTATCTGTGTTTCAAGAAATAAAATTGAAATATCCATTTGTGACTTTTCCGTGTAACCTGTAGCTTGGCCATATGTATCAGCATGTCTTAAAAAGAAACAACTCACTACTTAGCTTGTGTGACACAAGTAGTCAGATATAATTCATCATCGCAATTGGCTTTATTTGCACTTGTGTCAGGCATCCCAGTCCAATGTTGCTGTGGCAGAAATTGAAGCATGTAAAAGTTCTGTCTTGCTTGCCTTAAAAAATAGACTGCTTGACAACATTTTACTGCAAGGTTTCCTTTGTGCAATATTGAGCTGATACCAAGAAGAAAGGCTGTTCTGACAGCCCTTAGGTTATAGTGTAAAGAACCCCCAGCATTCTCATTCTTCTGTTCCTGGCCAAAAGCACATCTGAATGTAAAGCCATGCAGCTAAATTAAGTTGCTTTAAAATCCCCAGCACCGAGGGCACACCTTCTCAGCATTACACCACTGCACATTCACTCGCTCACTCATTCATTCATTCCTATAGTTTGATTTCTAGACCGCCCTTCCCTGCTAGTGTGCTTGGGGTGGTTACAACAAAGATTTGTTAAAGCTATTTCAATAAAAACACAGTAAAAAATTGTACTTGCTGGCCATCCCTGTTGTGATCAGCCCACCCTATCCCTGCTACACAAAAGGGTTAGCATAGCTTAACACTGCTTGCCCTACCTGCTGATACATAGAATCATAGAGTTGGAAGGGGCCATACAGGCCATCTAGTCCAATCCCCTGCTCAACGCAGGATCAGCCCTAAGCATCCTAAAGCATCCAAGAAAAGTGTGTATCCAACCTTTGCTTGAAGACTGCCAGTGAGGGGGAGCTCACCACCTCCTTAGGCAGCCTATTCCACTGCTGAACTACTCTGACTGTGAAATTTCCCCCCCCCTGATATCTAGCCTATATCGTTGTACTTGTGGTTTAAACCCATTACTGCATGTCCTTTCCGCTGCATCCAATGGGAACAGCATCCTGCCCTCCTCCAAGTGACAACCTTTCAAATACTTAAAGACAGCTATCATGTCCCCTCTCAACCTCCTTTTCTCCAGGCTGAACATTCCCAAGTCCCTCAACCTATCTTCATAGGGCTTGGTCCCTTGGCCCCAGATCATCCTTGTCTACATCCTGCAGGCCCTGACCTAGATCTGCCAAATATTTATTTATTTATTTATTATTTATTTATTTATTTTTTATTTATTTTTATATTTTTATATTTTTATATTTCTATACTGCCCATTTCTGTGCAGCTCTGGGCAGTTTACATTGAACAATATATAATACAACTTACATGGAATGATATATAGACTGTAACATCAACTTTCAAATAAGGCATCAAAACATTGCAAAACCACATTATAATATAAATAACAATTAACAGTAACATTGGGGGTTGGTTCTTTCAGTCATGGAGGGAGTGTCTGGGGGTTCAGCATCTATTCAAAGTCAGTCGGCCTCAAGTGAATGCCTGGTGGAAGAGCGCCCTCTTGCAGGCCCTGCGGAACTGTGCTGCCCTAGAGGATGATGCCAGAAATAGGGGTCTGTGGATGAAGGGAGGTGCCTTCCTATTAGATGACAGTAAGGACAGTGGTGGCCAAACTGTGGCTCTCCAGATTTCCATGGACATCTCTGAGTTAGGACTATACAGCAATTTCTGGATCTTATGGCTTCCATTACAGCAGTTATACCTTTGGCTCGGTTACCCATGATGAGTCTTTAATTATGGTTTCTTAGAAAGCAAAGTTTGGCTTTTGGAAACAGACATATAGGGCTTACTAGGATACTACATTGGTTCAGCTAATGAAGGATGCTGTGGAATGAGCAGTTGCTTCTTATCCCATCAAAATGGGATGAAGAACAATATACCATATGCCTAAAATTCACCCCAGTGAAAATAATCTTGGCAAAGCTGTCCTTCTAGGCCTTGAATCAATCAGCACTGATCAAGAACAAGGGATGCTGTCTATTAAATAACAATCTACCTAAGGAGATGACCAAACTAATACTGCAGTTGAAAACAAATTAAGAGTCGGCAAGTTCAAACATCTGTTGTTTCAGTTAACTGTATAGATGCATCTGAATTAATCTGGATGTGCACTTTTGCTTGATGACTCTGCTTTCTGACATAATTAGACTTTCTAGCCACCATGGTCCAGCACTGCCTCGGCCACACAATGATACCACCTCAATTTATTAAAAAGGCACACAGTAAAATGAAGAAAAACCATTTGAATTTTTTAAAGGTGAGGACTTACTAGTTAGTGTTTTGATGTCTGATCACAAACATAGCTAATTTGTGATTTGTGATCAGTTCTTGTGATTGCTTCTTGAATAGATGTTGCTGACTATGCAGGTTCAACCAGTAGTCAGTGCATTCTGTTCAGTGTTTGTCATTTAAAGAAGACATCTGAATGTACAGAGTTAAAGAGGAGATGGACAGCAAGTGTGCTTTATAGAAGTTGGTCATTTTAATGACCTAAATGACCATGACCCCAAGGACTTGATTTGGTTGTTGAATTGGGCAAACACTAGGGCAAGCTACAAAATAAGCTCCTACAGCTCAGGTGCAAATCTAGTTAGCATGGTACTGTGTTACCAACAGATTTCAGAAAGAAATGTTTAGGCAAACTATTCAAGAGCTTGTGTCACTTGAAACCAAGAGAGTTTGAGCAAGGTATGTTCACCATGAAGCCCACAGCATTCTGAGGAAAGGAGTGTGATGTTGAGTCCAATGGCCATTTGTCATTTCAGCCTAGCATATCTTACAGGTTTGTGAGATTTAAAAAATGCAGTTACACATTTGTGTTTGCCATCCTGATCTCCATGAAGGAAAGTTGGGAAATATATGAAAGGGATGACTTGGATCAGGATTAGGATAGCTTCAATGTCTATGAAGGATTAGTGGTAGATAGTTAACCTTGTAAATCAGATAGGACCATGGGTGAATAATGTTCTAGGTAGGATTATTCTTTTTAAAGAAGGGCATGATGTTTATGAAAGGAATATAGAAACATATAGAAAAGAATGGGGAGAGAAAGAAAAAAGGAAGCTGGGCTGAATCCTTTCTATGTTATAAGGACCTTTGAGGATGCAGTGAGGACCAGAACAAGGCAAAAGTGACTGGGAGAACTAATAGCAGGGCACTCTCAGGACTGGAGCAGAATTCAGCTGGAAATGTTATATATAATAGCGAATACATGGCATGACCAAAAGTGATTCCAAGTGATTCTGTCATGAAGTTTACTGCACTTACATCTCCCAGAAGAGAGAGACTGATGATAAAATATGGCTTCATCTTTGCTGTATTTGCTTACCAATATTGTTATAAATCTCAACTAATGAGTTATAGTGTGGCTTATTCTCATATCTTCTTAATAGCCAGTGTGTCATGTTTTACCAAATGTTGTGGCCTGTTTAATCCACCTATTATTGTCTGCCCTTTTTATTGACTGTAATATAATAAGCACATTATAAGAGGCTGTTTTGTAATTCTACAACACAAGAATATCCTATCCATAGAATATCTGTCCCTGGCTTTCCCTACCTTTCCCAGGTGCGATGAATGCTGTAAAATGTGAGTCTGGAATTTGATAGCAAAGTCTGAACTGTTTTTCTTTCTCTCTCTCTTTAATTTGTTACTCAGGAACAAGTACTAACATTTAACTGCAGGACTATGTATTACCTAGTGTATACTTAGAAAATGAACTACTCTTGCTACGGTCTGAACTGTACCACTAGCCTTGCATTCTTCTAGTTAACTTGAAAAAAGCTGCTTCTAATATAACACACATTTTCATGAAAATTGCATTGGTTTATCTGCTGCTAATTTTTGCTCCATTTCTGGATTAAGTTCTGAATATCTTGCTCTTTTTTGTTACAATAACAAGATATAACATTTACTTATGTGAAGTAATAACAGATTAACCTTGTCATTTTTACTGTTAGCAGGATTAAACCCAGCGCTCAGTTTACCTGTACAAATTTGGAATAGTCTAACATGGTTTGAGTATACACTGGGAACTTTGCTAAACTTTCCAGGTTTTGTTTTGTTGGCTTCCTAAATTCTGAGAACTGTTACATTTGGATAGGTATGCTGAATGATATTTAGCCAAACAGAAATATGCCATTTTGCTAATTATTGCATACTGGTTGTTCATCCCCTGAAAAATGCTGCTTTTGGTTCTCTTACCTGTTGTTCATTTATCTCTTCTGCTTTTTTCTAGCTTTCTAATATTCTTTAAAAGTATGCTTATTATTGGATGTAGGTGTTAGACACAGGACCTCACTGAAGTTTTGTTTTGAATATTCATTTTAAATGGGTACTAACTTTTTAAGGTTAGAAGAACACACTATGCTAATATGGCATACTAGCATATATTGCACCCCCTGTAGTGATCACTGCTTAGTTTCATGCAGTAGTACCAAATCAGAACATTTTATGTTTTGAAATCATTTTACTAAATGGAGTTCTAGCTCATCACCAGTTGAAGTTTTTCCATTTAAACTTCACATACATATGCATATTTGTAAGACTTGTGACAAATATACACAGAAGCAATACAAGGACTCCATTTTGTTGGGGAAACATTAGGAGTCTTTGGTCGATGTGATGCTGGTGTCAAGTGAGGAGTTCTGGGCATGATGCTGAGGGGACACACAGCGATGCCTCCTTTTTGCGGGGGAGGTGGAAAAAAAGAAATACAACCAACTGAGGAAGAAGAAAAAGAGTTGGTTCTTATATGCTGCTTTTCTCTACCCAAAGGAGGCTCAAAGTGGCTTACAGTCGCCTTCCCTTTCCTCTCCTCACAACAGACACCCTGTGAGGTGGGTGAGGCTGAGAGAGCCCTGATATCACTGCTCGGTCAGAACAGCTTTACCAGTACTGTGGCGAACCGAAGATCACCCAGCTGATTGTATGTGGGGGGAGGCAGAATCGAACCCGGCATGCCAGATTAGAAGTCCGCACTTCTAACCACTACACCAAGCTGGCTCTGCCCAAACTGCTCTGACTGTGCTTTCAAATAACGAGTTAATTTTAGGGGCGGGGGAGAGAAAGACACTCATTGTCTGGCCAAGATATATACTGGCTGTATAGGGAAACTAGAATCCCAACAACAGCAACTTCACACCTTATGTCTGTATGTAAGGTCTACTTTTTAACCTTAGGATCCTTAGAATTAGGATCAAGGCAGTAATTGTATCCTTGCCCCAGCTGTCTACAAGCTAATTTCAGGTAAGTTTGCTAAGATTTAACTCATGGAACTTTCGGTGCCAGCCTTGACATGGGTGACTCAGGCTAGCCCAATTTTGTCACAACTCAGAACCTAGGGAGGTTGGCCCTGGTTAGTATCTGAATGGGAGGCCATCAATGAAATTCCGGGGCTGCTACACAGAAGTAAGCAATAACAAGCAACCTCTGCATGTATCTTGCCTTGAAAACCTTATGAGGTTACACTACGTCAACTGTGACTTAATGTCACTTTCTACCACTATACCTTCCAATGTCAGTTTATTTAAATGTATTTCATAATAGAAATCAGATTCTCTACCATATCTGTGACACAAGGGAGTGACTACATTAACTATCTTAAGACATTTAAATGGAATTTTAGAATTATTCACCTAGATAGAAACAATGACAAAATATTCTTAGAAAGTAGATCATTTCATATTTTGAGTCCTTCACAGTCCTTTCTAGAATGTATCTTGTTTCCAGTGGGCAAAACACAAGCCTCTACATTTCCTCTCATTCATTTTCTCTTATTTTTTTATTCATGTTATCCAAAATGAGGATTGAGAGGAATATAGTATATGATAATAGTTGCTAACCATCAGGTGGGACCTAGAGATCTGGGATTACAATTTATCTCCAGACTACAGAAATCAGATTCCTTGGAGAAAATGGCTGCTTTGCAAGGGTATACTCCCTCCCCTTCCCAAGCCCAATAATCTACAGGCTTTTCCCCTCAATTTCCCAACTTGATAGTGGCAATCTTGTTTGTTTGCCCACTGAAGTTTGTTATATTTGTCAGGGTGATTGCGATGTTTGAAATTGAAATTTAAAATTTTATGATTCTAAAGTTTTTATTGTAAAAGTTTTTCTATGTTGTAAGTCGTTCCTAGGCCTTTTTGGAGATGGGAGGTGTCTTCTAAATAAATAAATAAAAATAACCTGGTAAGATTGTTATTATGGGCTGGCTTCTGGAGTTACATAAAATTCCCAAGCATAACTAGTCAGTATGGATGAGATCATATAGAGGGAATGGTCTTGGAAGCCCATTTCTAACCATCTAGAAGTAAACCACCTGATTCAATTTATTATTATGTCACATACAATTTCCATTCTTTTTGAGATGAGTATTTGAAGAGATAAAAGGAACTTTAGATTCTAAAACATCTGCTGTTCCTGCGAAGTAACTAGGACCCATTATGCATGCCAGCAGCCACACCAGGCTGCTGCCAAGTCCTTACGCCGGGGTGGTATGCCCCGCCGCTTCCTGCATATGCACAGGGGAGGGAATTTCCTGGCATACACAGACTGCCCTGGGGCTGGAAGAACCTGGTGTGTTGAGCGGCAGCGGCAGCAGTGGGGGACAGGCACCCTCCACTTCACAATGGCAGGGGAGCGGCATGCCACTCTGCTGCCAAGTTGGGGGACACCCCGTTCAGCTCCACAGCTCCACAGAGCTGACAGGGGCATGCAGCATCCTTGCAGAGACACCGGAGGAACGATTATGCACGAGGCTGGCGCTGGAGGATATCACGGGCTTTCCGAGCCTGTGCATTGGGCCAGAGCTGGGATGGCGGCAGTGTCATGCACAATCGGGGCTGCCCTGCTCCTGCCTCCCCAGATTACCTGTCCCGTGCATAATCGGTCTAGATGTATCTGAGTGCCAGTCCTGCAACAGTAAAAGCCTTATTTTCATTATATTTTGCTTTATTGTTAATTTTTGATATATTTTAAAAGTCATCTTTATCTCTTATGAAACCTTCTTTTCCAAATCATCTTGTCCAGACGTAGATGAAAGGTGAAGAAGAATCAAGTTTTATAAATAACCAAGGTCCGTAGTTGCTTCACTATAGCAGTGGTTAACTTTGTCTATAATATTTTAATCTAAACTTGAATTCATACATATGGCTTGGTGAAATCCTCAATGCCCCATGGCTCAGGGAAAATAATTAAAAGGCTGTCCAGTGGAAATAACAATAAAATAATTTCAATTCTTCCTTGTTCCAAATTAAGCTTAGACTTAAGTTTTTTTCCTAATTTCCTCAAGGACTGGACCATTTCCACAACCCACCCCACTTCATACTTACTACAGGCCAGGGTAGTTGGAAAGGGCTTGATTTGCACCGAGTGTCATATGCTGAATATAGAAACACTGGATGCTATCCTGAGTTGGGACACCTTTGGAACCACAGGCTTTTCTTGCAGTAGAAACATGAAGCACAGGAGCATGTAATAAAACAAAATGAGCCTCATCTTTCGATAGTGCTGTAATTTGACACTGCAGAGGGTTAAGAGTGCATAGGAAGAGCTGGAATATACTGATATCTTTACCTCCATGCATACAGCATATCTATTATCTGATACTAGCCAGTTTTTTGCAGAAGTATGAAGAGCTGAGTAGTGCTCTTTTCAGCTTGAGATAATTTCACTTGAGTAGAACAGGCATTCCGTAGGTCAGGACAAGAGCAGCTTATTGAGAAATAAAGACCACATCTGGATATGTAAATATCATGAGCTGGAGGGCCCTGTCTAACTGACATATTTTAGCTGCATATAATTAAAGCAATTTGCATGTAATTTCATGAACCAGGATGATGCCAGATAGTGTAGAAATTGTGCTTGGGGGCCTTTCAGAATTTTTTTCCCAAAGAGTAGTAATTATGCAGTTGTTACACAGTTGTTGTGAGAGATCCATACCTCTTTCCTTAAGGTTGAACTCCTATTTTCAACACTGTCTTATATTTCAAAAACTCATGCAGAAATATGTTGTTCTTGCAATAATGGCCTTTTTAACTACCAATTGTGATTGTGTCCTGTATGGAATACAGTTGCACAAGACTATCACAGGTCCCAATTAGTAATATATATTGTTCGTGTTTAGCATCACTGCTGTCCTCCCAGTCCATAGTTGAAAAAGGTATTGTTGCTTTATCTTAGAAAGCTGCACATTTCTTGACTTGTACCCTTCAAGCACAGAAATGTTCACCTAGCACTATTTGGCAACCTGAGAAAGAGATCAGCTCCAGCTTCCACTCACAGAACGGTCCTTTCAGTTCTCTTAAAAGAAAACTTTTTGAAGGTTGCACATTGTACCTCTCCAAGGCCCCAGTACATACCTCCCTTTTTTATTTAAAGAGAAGAAATGTGTGAATGATTTTTAGCCTGCAGCAAGGTTTAACCTCCATTGATTAATTGGATGGGGACAGTGTTAGTGTCACTGGTCTGGGACTAATGAAAGTAATGCAAGAAAGCCTCTCTTTTCTATCACCTGGAAATGTCATATTTATCTCACACAAATGTGACCATCTTTATGCTTCGGCTTTGAAATCGTCACTTGCATTGATAGCAATGTCCATTCTCATATGTATGGAGCATGTGGATACTCAACAGGGATAATTTCTAATTTTGAAACATAGGTCCATTATGCATGGCCACCGAAACGGCGATTTCGGGTCACATGGAAAACGCGGAGGGGGAAGAAGTTAATCAAACTGCTTTTGCACGGGACAGAACGCAACAGCGGCAAAACCCAGAGTAACCGATTATGCACGTGGCAACCCTGGCGCCACTTCTGTGGTTGCGCCCCGGTAACCCGGAAGCTGTGCTTTCTTCCGCATTTCGCTAACGCGGCTTTTTCAGCAACATGCACTGAATCTGTGGCCGGTTGCAGCCGGCTCCGTGCGTTATCGGTGATTTTAGTCGCCGCCATTCCACCCCGAATGTGCGCTATCCCCCCATGCATAATGGGCCATAGTGTTGCACAATGTTTTATTTTTTTTTCTATAGTAGTATTGAAGAAGACGAGGCTCATTTTCCCAAGGTAGCTGCTAGATTCAGATTTCACATGTAGAATATGGCCAGAAGTTAAAATTAATGTTACTAAAATTAGGCTTTGAAACAGAACAACTCGTCAAAGTAGAAAATGTTTTCCAGCTGGTAAAGGGTTATCAACACTTTTCTCAGACATAGTGAGGTTCATGACTGGTGAGACAGAATATTTGTGGCATGGCTTTTTTTTAAGGCATTGTTTTTAAATATAAGGATTTCTTTTAGCTGGTGTTTTTTTGTTAAATTTTGTTTTAGCAAAACAAATCCTGGTCTATTAGTTGCTGTTGTTTTACGGGTTTCCTTGTAAAGACATTACATAATCACTTGGCTGTGCCATCACAGAAGAGTACTGAAAATATGACAATGCATTTCTTAGCTTTTTTAACGCTCAAAAGAGAAAAACAAGCATATGTTGGTGACATAGCTCTTTTGGTCTATGCTTTCAGTTGTACCCTTTGTGTTATGATTCTCTTCCATCTGAACCAGTCTTTAAAACCTTTAAAACCTAATTCTCTGCTGATTTTTATAGTGTATACTTTTTATTCTACAGTTTATCATTTCATTGATCATCAATTAAGATTATTAATATTGGTCATGCTCAAAAATGGATACATGCAGGTTCTATATATCAGAACTTTTAGTGGCATTTTCATTTTATGCCCCTTAATACTTACTTTAAATTCTCCTTTCAATAACCAGCCTTTTTAGTGGAAAGAATATTTATTTAACTTCATTTGTAGTGCAACTTTCTTCCCAATGGGAACCTATAGAAGCCCTTTTTTCTTTCATAGCTTGAATAAACAATTTTTTTTGTGAATGTTCATAAACACAGAACACAAAATCTACCACCTTCTTGGCATTGCTTGGCCTGCTTGGGTTGGTTGGCCTGCTGACAAACATGAGATTCATTCATTATGCACACATTTATTTCTCTGATAGGAGAGTTCTGTTGTCTCTTAAATTTATAGAGTGATGTTTAATTATAAGTGCAAGTGGAGGATTTTGTACCTCTGAAGGAACAGATTTGGATTTATTGGTTCGTTCAGCACAGACTTGTAATTACCCATCAAATTGTCAGTTATATGACCTTGAAATGATGTTACAATATGCCCCTGGGGAGAACTGCTAAGTGTCCACTGTGAATCCCTTAGCAAATAGGTTAGCAATTTTTTAATATTAATTTTCATCACTGAGAGTACTTCCTTTAAAAAGTCATTTAGAGAAATGGAAAGTGTTGTTTTCTCTAGTGTATCTTGGAAATGTGTTTATATTTTAAATGAAGTTTTGAGTTTGCTTATTTGCTCATCTTTGTTGTTGCTGTGTTTTTATGGATTGAATCCAAGGAATGATCAAAGTTGTGTTAATGGAATGATTTTTCTTCCCTTCACAGTAGCTACACACTTTGAAAGGTCATTCCTGAGGGTTAGAGGACCTAAAAATATTGTGGGTTTTGGCATGACACGGGAATCTACAGTGGAAAAGGGAAATTGGTGCTCTTCCATATTGCAAAATTTAGAGAAGTGGTATTCCACCAATTGTGTTTAGACTGTCTGGTTTGCCCTCTTTTGCATTTTCTGTTGGAGAATGATTAATCAGTTATAATGTATATAATATTTTTGGGGGTAGTTGACTCTTTAAATTCTTAGTATAGGTGGGCTAAATGTCTTCTTCATCATTTGTCTTGCCCAAGTCTATATTCACATCACGGGCAAGGCAAGGTTCTGTTTTGATTTGTAAGCAAGGGCATTTTCGACCTAAGATATCATGCTAGTTGATGATGGACAGGTCTTAAAAACAAGTAATTTTTATTGTAATCACCTCCACTGCCAAGAAATTTTTCAGCTTTAACTATTAGTCATATATTGTACATACGAACATGGTACATACGTCTGGTGTCCATTAAAAAGTGTATAAATCACAGCTCTATTCAACTTTATTAGCAGAAAATGTCTGGTACATTAGAATTGCTGTTTGTACAGAAAAGCAGGGGCTGTTGGGAGTAGGAATTGGTTTGCACGAAGGCCATTTGGCCTGGGCCTCATGCTTAAAAGGACACAAACACTAGACTATAATTTGTTTTGGGTAAGTTTCACAATTTGTTTTTATGTAAAGCATCTGTCATAATTTTTATCATACCTATGGACTTCAAGTTAGAAATGGTTTCTCAAAGTAGGCCTGTAGAAAATCTGTTATACAGCTAGTCACCCTTTATTGTAACTCTAGGACTCTGCATTTTGTATCTAGGAATTTGATTCCCAGTTGTAAAATAATCATGTGAGGGAATCATGCTTATAATCTGTGTTTGGCATAGAAATTAGTATTTGAAAGCTATGAGCTCATTATTCCAACCACTAGTAATTCAAATGAGATGCTCAATGATACTCTTAGTATAATCGTTTTGTTACTGGGTGTCAAGATCTGCTTTTTGGCCTTGTTGTGAATATTGGCAGAATAGGTCTGGACAGTTCTCCAGAAGCTAAATGAGTTAAGTTATACTTAGTTTTGTTATGATTTGTGTGAGCTTACAATATGAACAATAACAGTATACAACCTGCCAGGATCTTAGGATCTTCTTGCAATAGAAAAAGGAATAGTTATAAGTCTTATCTTAAAGATCAGGGAGACTTAAGAGGTCTTCAATGCTCCAGATTTCTAAGCTGAACTGGATATTGGTAAGGGCCTGTTAGGTCAGCATGAGTCTCTTTTTAAGGATGATTTACAATGTGACCACAACGTATACACCTGTGGGGAATTTACAGTTGCCATTGGCCATCCCACCAGAATTGTGTGTGATTGAATTCCCTTGCTGTTTCACAGCTGTGCATATGCATAGTGCAGGATACAAAAAGGCAGAACAATTAGACACTATCCCTCTCACTTTTGCATAACTTGAACATGTATACATTATGCATAGCAAAAGCCTCCATCAAACAAGCTGTGGAGCTCATTCTAGACTGGACTGTGAAACTATACCATGGCATTCACATTCCTGTAGGCAGGGTGTGGCTCTTTCATTTCCATTATATCATTTAACCTCATAGATGATTGTTAGATTTGTAATCTGAAGATTGAAAGTGATCAGTTCTTCTTTGTTGTGCAAAATAAGCTTCCTTTAAGATGCCACTGAAATAGCAGTAAATGAAAATGAATTTTAATTTTTCTATATTAATTTTCGATTTGTATGTAAACAGTGCTGTTAAATTGTTGACTGTTCTGTTGATTGTAATACATTTGGATGATGATAAATGTAAATTTATATTTTAGCAGACAGGAATAGGATATCCTTTCCATTCAAATGTTAGTGTTTATACAATCACATAGTGATCAGCTTATAGCAAGGTATTTGCAAGTTTTGAATTTGAACACCTATTGCTGAATTTCACTCTATGTAAGTTTTTTTATTTTCGGTTATGTATTCATGGTGGATAAGATTCCAGAGTTTTTCCCAAGTCTCTGGTTGTTACAAGTATAATAATATGATGAGCTGCTTTATCATTTGAAGACTTTCCTATTGTGAGGGTTTGTTCTGTATGCCTTGGGCATCTTTGTATAACTGTGGACCAGAGAATTACTCTCAGAATAAGGCTCTTGCAGCAAATGATGAGGCCAAACATTGTGCACTTTAAGCAACCTGAAGAGAAAAGAAAAGTTGGCTGTTTGAAGCCCATCAGCAGATTAACAGAACTGGCTATGCAACTGTGCACAAGATCGGTTTATTTTCATCATCTATTTTGTGCTTGATATAATCCTTGGATATTAAACCATTCTTTTATGTCACACACTTCATAATTTTTATCATCAAGGAAAGTGACTTGTGTGCCACTATGTGCCAGTCTAAGAATTCCAAGGCCTTAATTTTTAGTTACAGAACTATTTAGAATTCTATTACTTATGCCTGGAGTTTGCACTGTTAATGATCTTGTTAGGAACATTTTACTATTAAAGCAAGCAGATCTGTGGTGGAGGGTAAACTCTGACTATTATTGCCAACAGTTTTGAATCACTGGTTATATGATGAGGACCTGATATTAGTTGTGGAAGTCATGGTTAATAAAAGGCACAACAAATTCTTGGCATTAATAGAGGCTCAATTTTTGTCTGTCATTGGGGATCCCTAAACATTATTGACATGAGGTATATTTGACTTTAATAGAAATATACAGATGGGAAGTTATGCAGTTAGTCTGTTTTAAAGCTTCCCTCCTGTGTTGTATGCTACTGCAAATGTTGTAAATTTTACTCATCCTGAAACCACTTTGTTTTATAAATGGTATGTCAAACAGCCGAATGACATGAATCTTTCACAGACTAGGGACATGATTGTTATAGGGGCTTTAGGTCTCCCAAACTGCACTTCAGCCCTCTTTTTGTGAAAATTTGCCTTGTGACACCTGTCCAATAACAAATACATTGATCTTTCATTCTTAGAACCTTACATACAAAATGACACAGCAAAATGCAGAATATGGTTCTCTAAATTCCTCACTTTTGCACATTATTCCTCCATTGTGCAGTGGAGCTGGGACTAAAGAACTGTATTAAAAAAAACAGAGCCACTTACAGCAGCTGGACTGATACATCATGGATGCTTTAGGTTAATCCTGCATTGAGCAGGGGGTTAGACTAGATAGCCTGTGTGGCCTCTTCCAACTCTAGGATTCTAACCACTGAAGTTGTTTATTCTAACCACTTGCAGAGCTGATACATTATTTTACAACTCTGTTCCCTATATATGAGTATCCTCCTGAACAATTCAGGGCTAGACATTTTGTGAAAGCTTCAGGCCTTCCTAATAATCTCCAGCAGACTGTTCCATAATGTGGGAGCAACCGTAGTCGATGCATGTGAACAGGAAGTTGCCAGTTTTGCCTGGTTGCAGGTAGCACCTTCAGGAAGTGTTTTATACTCTAATATAGATATCTTGTTTTTAAAATCTGCTTGCATGATGATTGATATTCTATCATTCTTGTAATCTGCATTGATTCCTAGTTAGAAAAGGCATCACTGCTACCTTTAACATTGTCTCAGATCTAATTCAACTATAATATTCCCAGCTTGGTCTAGTGGTTAGGAGCACAGACTCCTGAGCCGGGTTTGATTCCACACTCCTCCACGTGCAACCAGCTGAGTGACCTTGAGCTCTGTTCTGACCGAGCAGTAATATCAGGGCTCTCTCAGCCTCACCTACCTACTAGGGTGTCCATTGTGGGGAGAGGAAAGGGAAGGTCATTGTAATCCGCTTTGAGACTCCTTCAGGTCTCAAAGCGGCATATAAAAACCCACTCTTATTCTTCTTCTAATAAATGAAAGATAATAACAAACTGTCCCTCTTAATAAAACAGTAAGGGGTGTTGGGGTGGGCTTAGTCTGGGATGGGGGGGCAACAATTGGCCCCTTGGCTCTGGACTGACAAGCAGAGGGGTCAATCGGAAGGCTCAAAGCGCCTTCCAATTGGCCCCTCACCAGGGCAGACCAAAATTCCATCAGTCAGCCCAGCCAGGGGCAATCTGGAGACATCGCTGCCAGTCTGCCCCTGACCACCGCAGGGAGAGGAGGTCAGTAGGGCTGCCAAGGGACACAGGATGAGCACACCGACTGCACCAGCCCTTTTCACTCCAAGGCTGTCCTGTCATGTCCAACTGTAAATTGCCTCAGAACCATGACAGAGCTGGCAGGAGTGAGTGCACTCCCTCCCCCTTCCCTTCAGGCCTGCTGCGAAGTCGCCTCTGACAGGCCCTGACTGAGGGGAGGGAGGTATTTCCAAGAGCAACGCAGGGGAGCCTGAGGGCATTCCTTTTGAGGGTGGGAAACTTTCCCCTTCTGCCAAACAGTTGGCTGACAGGGAGGCCACAGAAAAGTCCCTTCTCACTTAAAATATTGCTCTGTCCGGGGATTAGACACAGCCAAGCCATGTGTCTGTAACTCTCTGCAGATTTGAGGCTACTGCACAGTGTTATTCTGCAGACGAAACTGGTTCTTTTGTCTCCTGTTTCATCTGCACAACAGCTCAGTGCAGTAGGCCTCAAGTCTTTCGATTCAACAACAACCTGTGTGGGAGGCCTTAATGTTTCTTCTCTACCACAACACTGTCCAAAATAGCCCTTTTTGCCTGGGGAGCTGATCTTTATACTCTGCAGGTGAGCTGTAATTCCAGGAGCTCTCCAGGCCCCACCTGGAGGTTGGTTGGAAATATTCCTGGAGGTTTGGAGGTAGGACTTCAAAATCGTACAACGCCTCAGAGTACAACCTTCAAAGGAGCCATTTTTGCCTGCAGTTGGGAGTGGTGCAGGTGTGTCCCTCCTAGGCTACGGGCTATGGCTAGCCCTTACCAGCAACTGTTTGTATTCTGGGGCGCAGACAGGCAGACCAGCATCGGTCCTGTGAGTCTGGAAAGTGCAGGAAGATCTAAATAAATATTTACATCCTGAAACTGTAAATAGTGAACAAGTAAATGGCTGGAGATACATGGGAACTGAAATGACTTTTTCTAACCTTGGCCTGGCAAATAAAAAAAAACAGTATAAAAACTTTACTAAGGTCAAAACTGCTGTGAACAGAGAGTCTTCCTCTTAGGGTTGCCAGATTCCATGTTAGGCTCTCTACTCCACCTCCCTCATGGGGAGTCTGCTATAGTGAGAGAAAGGGAAGACGATTGGAAAATGCTTTGAGACACCTGAGGCCTGCTGGGTCACTGCGGCCCATTCCCAGTTCTCTCAGACCTCTCACAGCCCCACATACCTCACAGGTTGACTATTGTGGGGAGACGGATGGAAAAGGTGTTTGTAAACCACTTTGAGACTCCTTTGGGTAGTAAACAACAGGGTACAAAAATCCGTTCTTCTTCTAAGGAGCAACCATGAAAGAAGCATGTGGGCACATAACATTTTAACAACAGTGAAAAAGTGGAGACAGAAGGAATAGGGTGGACAGCTGTGTACTGTGACTACCCCATGTGTATTAGAGCAGAGGGGCATTTCGGTGTCTGTGGCCTAATTCCCAGAAGAAGGGAAATGACCCAGAACTGGGGGGAATTGGTTGCCATGTAATCTTCCCCTAAGAAGAGTCTCCAGTCTGATTTTCCCTTCACATGGCTCTGGAAAGCTCATCAGTAACCACTATGCCACAATTCCCAAAGGTCAGTCCTCTCCCACACTCAACGAACATTCCAAACCACAGGTTCTTGACACCCATCTCTCCACACCCATGCCCTCATTTGCCACCATGCCACCACAACTTTTCACATAACACACACATTCAACCCCATGCCCTTACAGACTGGACAACTCTTCCTCTTCCCACTGCCTAGCTCTAGTGTCCGTTGTATTCTTGGATACAACGGGCTTTGCCCCTGGTAATAATTATAAACAGAGAAATAATTTTCTAACCAAGTAAACAATCTAACAGACCCGTGGTTGGTCAGATCCATCATATGGGTTAACTGAGGGAGGTTCCGGGACCCAGTATATGCTGTTCAGTTTTGGTCAACTTCAACCAAATGCCTGGTGGAGGAGCTCCCTTTTGCACACCCTGCGAAACTGTTTTAGTTCCGTTAGGGCCCTGATCTCCTATGGGAGCTCATTTCACCAGTTGGAGGTCAGAACAGAGAAGGCTCTGGCTCTGGTTGAGGTCAAGCGGACTTCCTTGGTATCACTAGCCTGTTGGAGGTGGCAGAGCGCAGAGTTCTTTGAGGGCCGTAAGCAGAGAGGCGGTCCCTCGGTTACACTGGGCCCAGACTGCGTAGGACCTTTAAGATAATTACCAAAACCTTAAGCCTGATTCAAAATTTGACTGGTAACTAGTTCAGTTGTTGGGCTGGATTTAGGACCTCCATGGTGTTGCTTTGAGGACGCTGGCCGTCAGATTCTAGACCAGTTGCAGTTTCCAGATCAAAGTTAAGCCTGTATAGGGTGAGTTGTAGAAGTCTAGTCTAGAGGTGACAGTTGCATGGATCACTGTGGCTAAATGTTCCGGGGCCAAGTAGGGCACTAGTAGCTTGGCTTGGCGAAGGTGGTAGAAGTCCAGCTGTGTTACACTTGTGATCTGGGTCTCCATTGAGAGGGAAGCATCCAGATTCATGTCCAGGTTCTTGGTGGAGTGAGGCACTGATAGCTTCACATTGTCCAAGTTGGGCAAACGGATTTTCTCACTTGGACCCTTCCTGCCTAGCCATAAGATCTCCGTCTTTGAAGGATTGAGCTTCAGAAGGCTCTGCTTGAGCCACCTTGTCACTGCTTCCAAACAGCTGGCTAATACTTCTGGGGAGGAATCAGGGTGGTCATCCATCAGGAGGAAGAGGTGGGTGTCTTTCATATATTGGTTACAACCCAGCCTGAACTTCCGTACACGTTGGGCAATAGGGTGCATGAAAATACTAAATAGGATTGGAGAGAGAACCGCTCCTCATGCAGATACCTCTTGTTTATAATATAAAAACTAATACAAAAGGCAGAAACTGATTACATTCTCCTTTTTCGGTAGACATTCAATTCTCAGAATAAAGATTTAAACAAAACTAATCAAAATTTACAAATATGTGTATGGTAATTCACATTTTAAATGTGTTCATTCTGACTACTCTTTGGGTCACTCGAAAATATGATAAAATTGGAACAGTAATGTTTATTTAGATCATCTTCCTTAAAGGATAACGGGTGAGGATAAAGCTTTAGATAGCGAGGTCAATGTCAAATGGGTAAAAGGGCCAAATTCCCCAGCTAACTAAAGCTCAAGAGTCTCATCCATAGTTATCACCAAAATCAAATCTCCCCACCTCAACCGTCTCCAGTCTCTCATCCTTCATTCCACTGGGCATGTCCAGTCATGATATCTGACTAAGCCCTGGATGCCACTGAACTGGCCCTCTTTCTCAAAGAGAGGAAGAATAAAAGGAGGTGGGTAGGAGAAAGAGAAAGAAGGGAAGAGAAGAAGAAATGAGATGAGTATCAGGAGAAGTCTGTGTTCAGTTGGTTCCATCAGAGCACCTTCCATTATGCCTTGTGCTCTTCCCTCAACCCTCCAATAACCTGTAGAGCTTTCTGTTTGCCTAATAATAACCACCCTCCCCCATGTCCACTTTCCTCTCCCCCCCCCTCAGATGGATGCAAATAGAAAGTTATTTGGGTTCCCACAAGGAACTACAGAAGAGAATAGTGAATAGTAGGGTCTTGCCCTATACTGCTGAGGCATGAAGGTATGAGGTATGAGCGCACTACTGAGGTATGAGGAGGTCATTCCTCTTGCTTCAGAACTGAGCAATATAGTGTGGGAAGAATGACTTTTTTAACCTTTACCACCCAGAACTTCATTCGAAAGTTTAGGAGGTTTGCCTCATACCAGTTTGGTGTGGTGGTTAGGAGTGCAGACTTCTAATCTGGCATGCCGGGTTCGATTCTGCACTCCCTCACATGCAGCCAGCTGGGTGACCTTGGGCTCGCCCCGGCACTGATAAAACTGTTCTGACTGAGCAGTGATATCAGGGCTCTCTCAGCCTCACCCACCTCACAGGGTGTCTGTTGTGGGGAGAGAAAAAGGAAGGCAACTGTAAGCCGCATTGAGCCTCCTTCGGGTAGAGAAAAGCGGCATATAAGAACCAATTCTTCTTCTTCTTCTTCTTCTTCTTCTTCTTCTTCTTCTTCTTCTTCTTCTTCTTCTTCTTCTTCTTCTTCATACCTTCAGGACTTAACAAGCCACTTTTTCTTCTTCTCATTTCTTTTTCTGTATTATCTGGTACACAATTTCTCTCAACATTTTGAACTCCTGGAAGGCCATGAGCATACTTATTGGTTTTCAAGAGGTAGGGGGTGGGGGAGGCAACTTTAAAGTAATAGCTTGAGAATTGATAGATTTATTCAAACTCCGCTATCTTATTTGTGGGTGGTTCTATTTTGTTTCCCCGTTATAGGCACAGAATCACTTACACATATGATTAAAATGTGTGTGGTGAAACTGGCCCTGTAGGTAGCTTGTTCTGTCACAAGAATTGTCAAATTTATTAAACTGGTCTACATCTCAGTCTGCTAGACCTTGATGAATTAATTTCTCCAGCTTCATTCTATCCCCACCACACATACACAGAGGATTTATTTTAGCTACTACCAGCAGGTGGAGAGTTAGGAGATAATAATATTTATTTGTGTAACCTACCCTTCCAAATATGGATTTGTACAGTAATCTTCAACCCAAACCTCCTATATCTTCTCCAAATTAAAAAAAATACCTCCTCTACTCTAAAAGTACTATATACTCTAAAAGTACATATGGTAAACCTATGTTTATTCAAATCCAGGCAAGCATTTCTGTACTCAAAGTTATTTTAAGTATGACTTTTATTAGCTTTTTGGTGGAGGATAGCTTTAGTTGGATAAGCAGCTATGGGTTATAAAAAGATTTCACAATTGACAAACAGCATTTGAGCAAAGAAAACATGAGTTACACATACTCAGTCTGAAACTTACCCACCCCCATAATGATAAAATACGAGACAGGCAGAATAAGCTTAAACTTTCCAGATTTCTTATTCAGGTTGTATTCATGTCTGTACCTTCTTGACCATGTTGTATGCTACCTCTCTTAAGGTATGACTTACATCAACCCTCCTAAAGAACTCTAAAATAGTCATCCAAACCTGTGCTCTGACAGAAATTATCTGTGTAGTGTATGAGACCCCACATCATCCTAGAAAATGTTGGCAAGCTTAATTTCCTATGTGCAGCTTCTGGCCTCCTTTTATTCTTCCATCAATATGTGGAGCTATATTAGTTTCAACATAAATTACAATAGTGATAAATGTAAAGTTCTGCATTTAGGTAGGGAAACAATGCATCATTATAGGATGGGAGAGACCTGTCTTGGCAGTAGTATGTGAAGAATAAGGATCTAGGGGTCTTAGTAGACCATAAACTGGACATGAGTCAGCAGTGTGACTCAGTAGCTAAAAAGGCAAATTGGATTTTGAGCTGCATCAAAAGGAGTATAATGATGAAACTGCTTTACTCTGGTTATATCTGGTCAGTTTTGGGCACCATAGTTGAAGAAGGATGTAGACAAACTGGAGTACTTCCCGAGGACGGCAACAAAAATGGTGAGGGGTTTGGAGACCAAGACATATCAGGAAAGGTTGTGGGAACTTGGTCTGTTTAGCCTGGAGAGAAGAAAACTAAGAGGTGATAGAATAGCCATCTTCAAGTACTTGAAAGGCTATCACATAGAGGAGTGGTTCTCAACCTTTCTAATGCCGCGACCCTTTAATACAGTTCCTCATGCTGTGGTGATCCCAACCATAAAATTATGCAAGTGTTCTTTCACAGAAATTAAACCAAAACTGACCAATGGCGTGAAGATCCATTGATCATGATTGTATATAAATTGTTCTTTTTCCTGGGGTTTCTCAGTTCAGTTCTGCAGGAGGAGCAGCAACAGTGTCAGTGCTCCCCCCCCCCAGCCAAGCTGCTCGCCCTGCTGCAACCCCTGTGAAAAGGTCATTTGACACCAAAAGGGGTCCCGACCCCTAGGTTGAGAACCACTGTCATAGAGGATGCAGTACAGTTATTTTCTGTTGCCCCAGAGGCTCGGCCCAGAACCAGTGGGATGAAATTTATTCAAAAAGATTTTTGGCTAAACATCCAGAATAAGTTCCTGATAGAGCAGTTCTTCAGTGGAACAGGCTTCCTCAGGAGGTGGTAAGCCATCTGACAGAAATGCTGATTATGTGACCTTAGGTAGATTGTAAGTGGGTGGACAGAAGGGACTGTGTAGTCTGCATTCAGCAGGGGGTTGAACTAGGACCCTGGAGGTCCCTTCCAACTCTATGATTCTATGATCCTGTTACCTTTATAAACTGTAAGCTAAGAGAGAAAAGCTGTTCTGAAAACTTTTGTCTACCTGTAAAGGTGACTTTAGTCTTGGTCAGTGTAGTGTAATGGTTAGAGTGTTGGGCTAGGACCTGAGAGACCCAGGCTTGAAACCCCACTTGCCATAGAAGCTCCCACCGTGACTTTTAGCTTAACTTCGCTAGTTGTTTTTGTAGGGATGAAATGGAGAGGGGGGAAATGATGTTGTGAATGGTTTTGGGTTCTCATTGGGAAAATGTGAGGTTAAAATACCTAAAATAAATAAAATCCTTCTTCATTATCAGAGTGAACTTTTGACATTCACCTTGCAAAGTTGTAATATTTGAGGTGAAGTATTACCTTGCCACAAGAAGTAATAACATTCGTACTCTCAGGTTACTTTTAAAGGTACACAGCTAAGGAACTTTTAAGAGCTCACCTAAAACTGGAGCATTGTTATAATCCAAGCTTGTCAGGTACACTTTCCATTGGATCATAATTGGCTGCAACTTCCCAACAACTCCATCCTTGCTGGATGTACCTTTGTATAATAGGTGAAATGCCTCCCAATCATTTTTAAAGAGTACTGAAACTGATGAACAGGAAAAGAGGAAAAAATCATGAACTTGTAAATTTTCATTTGCTGATCTCTGATGTTTGAGGAGTCCTGCTTAATTAATCTCTTCCTTGAGTTATTTTTCAAAAAAAAATCTAATTTTACATTATTCTTTTACACCGGTATATGTTCTGTTTTATTCACATTCTTTAACTTTTAAAAAGCAATATTGGGTTGGATAAGCAGAAGGCTTTCTCCAACCCCTGATTGCCATCTCTGACCCTTGGAAAGTTGTTTCCCAAGATTGCAGGACTCACATGGAATAAAAGGAACACAGTTTTTGGAGCTACACTGAGGAAGGGATGAAATTACTCTCCCTGAATCTTCCCCTGATGGAGATGTCTCTTCTATCAGCAAAGTTGTTCAGATAGAAGAAACAAGGGGAAATGTTTTAACCCCCCTTCACCCACTCATTGAAGTTCACTGAGCTACATGGCTACTCCTACTTGTAGTCGTCTCAAGACTCCAATAAATAACTTTCCTGGGGTCTGAGATGGCTGCTGGGGAAGGGAAAGCAAAGAAGAATTTTTTAAAAAGTTTTTCTACTTCCCAGTGGTGAATGAATAGACATTATGGACCAACCTTGCAAACTCTTAAAAGCTCTGAAAAGTGATTCTGTTTAGAATAATATTTTTAAGGAAGGCTGATTTGTAAAGTTGTACGATTACTTCTTTAGATGTCATAAGTGTGGGTGTAATGTTTGGGGTGGTATTTTATTCTCATTTTAAATGTTTTGCACTGTTCCTGTCTTTACAGTGTACACTTGCCTGAACAGGTTCTTTGATTCTTTGATTTTTTTTTGTGTAAGGGCGGGTAGAATAGACATATTTTAAATAAATAAATAATCAAGTGCTTCGTTTCCAATTATTTCTATCTATAACCGCTCCACGGGAGCGGTATAAATAAAAGGGGGGTAGGGGTGGGCCATGTCCGGGATGGGCAAGGGGGGCCACGAAGTGCCTGCCAATTGGGCCCTCAGCTTGTCAGTCCAGCCCCAAGGGGCCAATCAACAGCCACACACAGTGCGGCTGCCGAGTGGCCCTTTGGCCCCAGAATGATGATTTGGGAGTTGTGAAGAACCTCCTGATCTGCCCACCCCCCAACCATCGCAGACTTTGCCTCCGCAGCTGCTCTCCCAGGGCAATCCTACCTACCTCCTCACTAGCCTGCCAGGCCCTTTCTTTGCTCGCTGGTGCTATGGAGGTAAGGGGAAAGCACGAGGTTACCTGCCTCTTGCCTACCACCCACTGCAAAACTACCCCCTTCTCCCTCCCCCCAACGTTCCCCATCTTTCTTTGGACACTCCCAGCGAAAATTGCTACTTGGAGCACCTTTTCCACGAGGGGGGGAACCTTGCAGCGGGGAGGGGATGGGCGGGGGAGAATCCAAAATGACTTCCAAACAACCTTGCTTTTTATGAGTACTTTTGCTGTCCCTTGGGGCAGCTGCTGGGATATGAGAGCACCTGCAGCAATCTCCCCACGGCCGTTACATATAAAAACCACTGTGGGAGAGCACGAGAGAAAAGAGGCAGCCAATTAAAGACCACAAAGTGGAAAGTGCCAGCCTCTGCCCTCCCCGCTAATGTGCTACAGATCTGGACTCCCTGCCCAAACCACGACAACCCTGGTGCCCTGAGTTCCGCAGGAAAACTGGCAACAGAGTCCTGGGGAGGGGTGCCCTTTTCACGACCTCCATTCTCGTGGAAGATTTCCTCCTGCCCCCCCAACAGCCAATCCAAAAGAAGGTGTGAGCATCATCCTTAACCCAGCTGCAAGCCTGCAAGTCAATCTTTTCCTTGCAAGTCTGCACAGGCCAATTCCTCTCCCACCCCTGAAAAGGGCCATTTATCATGTTAAGCTTCCAAATCAGGCCTTTGGAGTTTCTGAAAGGATGGTCCCTTAACATCAGCTCTGAGTTATGCGTTCTCCTGCCTTCTCACTGGTGGCACCCAGAACAGAAAGTAACACAGTCAGCAGAAAAAGAGATGCATGGGCAAGAAAGAGGAGATCCAGGGATGGATGGCTGGATGCCTGGAAGGATAGAAGGATATATGACACACACTCACCGCAATGGACACAGAGATTGAGAGATAGAGGCAGCAAGACAGAGAAACAGAGAGAAAAAAACAGAGAGAGGGAGAGAGAGAGAGAGAATAGATAACAGGGAGGCAGGAAGGACGGAACGGAAAGAATGAAGGAAGGAGGGAGAGGGAGATAAAGAGATGGGAGAAATACAGGGAGAAGGACAGAAAGTCAGTTAGAAGACAAAGGCATGGATGGGAGAGAGCAAGGAGATACAGGTGTGGGTGGATGGCTGGGTAGAATGCTAGGAGGACAGAAGACAGAAAGACAGACAGTGGAAGAGAGATGGATAGACAGAGCCACAGAGAGAAACAGACACAAAGGAGATAGAGAAGCACAGGGAGAAAGGAAGGAAGACACACTACACACCAAAACAGTCTCTACCCCATCCTTTCTAGTGCCTGTTGCATTTATACCTGCAACAGGCTCTAAATCTAGTGATATATTAAAAGAAGAATTGTTCATTTCTCCTTTGGAAGGCAATAAAGCTTAAAATTATTATTTCACTTGTCTGCTGTCTGTGTCAATGGATATTTTTTGCCATGCAAACTGAGTCCTCTCACCTCACCCAGAATGTTAGTTTCAACACCATTCTGCTGTTTTCCTTTTTTCCCTTAAATTTACTACTTAATTTTGACATTGAATGTTATTTATTTACCAGTATTTATTGTCTGCCTCTCTCAAAATGTCTCAAGGCAAATTTCCCAAATAGGCCTCATGACATTTAGGTTTCTCAGCACAATCTGATTATTTTGTTTTAATCGGCAGTTACAGTCTGTAAATGATTGTCAGGCTGTGGAATTTCTCTTGCACCAAGACATTTTCATTGGGGAATGACAGCACAACAAAACAGGAAACCTTATTTCAAAAGTGAGGAATTGCAATTCTGAGGTCATTACCACTAAACTACAGTATCTTATGAGAGATTGAAGGATCTCATTTCTAGAACTGCATGCATATTTATCTGTAACCATAAACCTCATTAAGAAAAATAAAATTATTTGTTTTCTAAAACAGTTGTCTGCATTATGAACCAATTCATCATGACATAATATATACCAGAATTGTCTTTAAATGATATTGTATGGGGGCAGACTTGTTCTGATTCTCACTCCCTGAGGGAAGGCAAATAATATTGGCTGTTCCTACGCAGACATTAAATGTTTAACAAATAAAATATGATAGTATAGCAAAAAGAAATTAAACACCATGTTTTAAAAACAATTTTAAAAAATGTAAACATGTTTTGGAGCAGATCAATTAACTTGATGATGTACTTTACATACCCAAACAAATATGACTATTACCTTGTGGTCCAAAGCTAAACACATATTATATTGTAGAGTATGTAGATCCAAACTGGAGAAAAAATTAAGAAAGCACCACTGAGGCAAACTTGACTTGAGATGAAATAGGTGATCAGTTTTTAGATAGATTAAGATTATTTTCAGTCTTTAGACACAAGCAACTGAAGATGCAGTCTTGATCTGAATCTGTTTTCCCCAAATCCTAGTTGTTAGGCCTAAATAGTGTAACTACTATTCATTGGTTCTCAGTTCCATTGACCATGTCCAGTTCTGAACCAAGCTAAGGGGAACTTCCTCACTGCTTCTTGACAACAATGTGTAGAATTGGTTTTATACTCCATTTTTCACTACCAAAAGGAGACTCAAAGCAGCTTAAAATTGCGTTCCCTTCCTTTCTCCACAACATACACCCTGGGAGGTAGGTGGGGCTGAGAGAGCTCTGACAGGAATGCTCTGTGAGAACAGCTTTATCAGGATTGTGACTAGCTCAAGGTCACACAGCTGACTGCTTTTGGAGGAGTGGGGAGACAAAGACAGCTCACCAGATTAGAAGCTGACACACTTAACAACTACATTACTTTTAAAAAATGGCATTTTTGCAAATTGATTATTACTACCAGTGAATCCCTTGCAATTCTGTTCCTACTGCATTCTATTTATGCATTAATTTCATTAGTCTGCTCAAAATGTAAAATAAATTTTAAGTAAAATCCTTAGTGATACTTAAAAAAAACTTCTTAATGTTCATTATAGTTACAGATATGTTAATCTCTTGACTATATGGCATCCACATTCCACCTGCATATCTAAACATGTCTTATTGAAGTGCTTATAATGTAGAATATAAGGCAGGTAATCAGGTATTGATTTACAGAGATATTCTAGTTATTCAATGAACAAAATACCAGAATTCCATTATTAGTATGGAGAAAATAAGGTATTTTTCTGATAACATTGGATTAACTTTCTAGACTGGATTTAAAAACAAGACTGGAATAATTATATTTCTGCGTTGTTGTTTGCCAACTAGCCTGTATGTCTGCTAATATGTATACAAATCGGGTATTTGTGCAAGTATGTGAACAGATAAGTGATTAACTGACTCTGTGTGCATGCATGCAAATATCTGATTTGAATGTACAGTGCATTATAAGCTAGAAAGACAAATGTTTCTGAACTGTGGATTAATTCACAGATGATTGAGTGACCCAGAGTCAGCCACATATAACTATGATAGATTCCATAGGCAGATTTTCAGATTCTGGCATGGCAAAGAAAGTCCTTCCATTGATCAGAAATCAGCTTTGAAAAATCATGACAAAGGTTTCAGAAGCAATAACTTATGGCAAAATATTATTTGAATTTTAAGACCATTACTGTAATCTAATTTTTATTGAAGGATAATTAAGACAACATAATTCAAAATAGTGAGAAATGACTATGGTAACTAGATTCTGTACATCTTTATCACAATATACTTTTTAAAACCCTGAACATGTGACAATTTAATGATTTTTTCCAAGAAAATTTAAGGCAATTAAATCGAACATATTATTCTTTATGCACTTTGTTCTGATATTTTCATATGACTCTATTTTTTAAATTCTGAAGGATTTTTAAAATAAACATTTATTAAAATACTTTACTTTGGTAGATGTTAAGCTGATACAGTCACTACTATTAAAATGGACTTTTATTTACAAAGATTTTGAAGCTCTTGTTTTAAGTCACTAATGGTGCCATCCTAAGCAGTTACACCTTCCTGAGCCTATACACGTCAGTAGCCTTAGAAAGGTAACTCTGGCTATGGTGGCTCCATAATCCTCTATTAATTTTGTAGAAAAAAATCTCTCATTGTTGTGTTAAATGTTTAAGGAAAAGGTCAACAAAGTTGAAGAAAGACCTTCCAAAGTATTCAAGAAATTTACCATTTTGTCCTTGGGCCTGCAACAGGGAAAAGAAACAGCAACAGGAATAAGCAAGTTGTAGTTTTCTGATCATCTGACAGTTCTTTAGCATGTATGATCTATCATTTAAAATTGCAAGTTCCGGTAAATCTCTATTGTACAGTGGCATGATGAAAAGATAGATGCATCTGTAAGACAAACCTATCAAATTCTGAGCTTATCACTTGAAAACTGCCCCCTTCAGATGAATTATTGCATTGCATTAGACCTTCTATCTTCCAGCTGTGAAGATTGAAGGGACTGCTGTATTCCTTCCTTCCAGGAGTGAGTTTCAGCTCAGAAAATTTCTCAACTTTATGGCTGATATTTAAAGTGACAGCAAATATTCTCTTTCCACACTTAGTATCACGTTCTCACTTAGGTTCTTCCAGCTGGGAGGGGGATAAAATAACTCAAGCTGGAGCTTTTACTACTGTTATTTTGTGGGAGTGGTAACATCAGCCCTGCAGTAGATGAAAGAATTTCTCCTGCAGACAGTTCTTTCTGTGAAATTTTTAACCTTCATAAATATTTACATACCAAATGTTATCTGCAGTAGGAGATTTGGTAATATTCAAACAATTTAATATGGTTTTAGCGTTTGTGTCTGATTCCAGATAGCGGGGAAGTACCTTGGAGAGCCCCGTCTTTATCCACAAGAAAAGTGCAGCATGAATAGTAGTAAATCGTCTGTCTCCATAGTATCTCACAAGTGTTATCTGAAACAATATTTGGAGTAATTTCATTCAAGAGCTGACCAGGTAGTCAGAATACATTCAGTTCTTGGCCTCCCTGCTGAGCTGGTAGCTTATTATTTTGTCGGTTTTCTTGATGAGAGCAATCTACCAGAACAGGAATGAAACAACCCACTCTTGTATGTTGCCAACACTCATATTAGAATGATGTTGCTATAGGTCAGATTCATTCAGATCCATGATTGGTCTTGGGGCCCATTACCCATCTGGGTGGTCCATCCCTGATAAGGTGCAGTGCTTCCTATTTGCACAGACCCTGTCCTGAATACTTCACATTCATTGAAGGATGCAAGTGCACGGTAACCCTGCTTCACATACACTGTACAGAATAACAGGGAGTATGTGGCAATTCACATCACATGAACCTCACTCTGTACAACCCTTTGCAGACATTTCCCTCTTTCTCTATCCAATCTCTTTGTTCTAAGTGGCTTCATCAGAAAATAAAAAATGGGAGGTCACTGAATCAATTCTTCCTTGCACATGCTGTACAAGAAAAAGTGGAAGATTTGATTGAAATGCATTCAACAGTTTTGGGAAACCAGCATATACATGGTTTGGACAAGACTGACTGTTGGGCCAGTGGTAACATCTGGAGTTATAAACCTAGGAAAACAGACTACTGACAATGAAAAATCTGCCATGCCTGAAGAAGGATGTTAGGATAGAGGATCTCACGTTCTGGATATCTGTCTTTTGAATGCTGGGGAATAGATTTAAGGAAAGTACTATCCTCTGACTTCATTTTGGAAATCAGTATGCGCACACATACACACACACACCCCTCCTATTTTCATGTTTTGCTTGTCCCTACAGAATATGAAACATGATGCATCAGGTTGAATTATTTATTACAGTCTAAGACCATCTGTCCATGTTGGAGATTGCAGTGCTGGGAATGTACATTGCTGGTATAGGAAACCAGTAAAGAGGATTACTGTGAAGGATAAAGTCACACCAAAGATTTTTTATTTGATTGACAATATCCAAGGCATCTTGTGTAAGGTTATGATCCAGGTAGTTTACATTTGAGCGAGCACTATATAGATTGACATGGGACGGTGATACAAAGGCTGCCAGAATCAGCTGCTGGCTGAAAGACTGACAGTTGCAAGTACTGATAGCTCAGCTGGTCATTTGAAGACTGACACTAGTGGCAGAGACAGAACTACACGTTAGTTTCCTGCATGAGGCTGCAAAATTGCATTCTAAACAAGTGCAGCAATGATCAAAATAATGTACATGCTTTTTTAAACTTGCTGATCACTTTTCAATAATACTGCATGCACAAAGCAACCTTGAGGAAATACAAAATATACAACAATACTTTTTTGAAGAAAACTAGAAAAACTAAAACATTAAAAGTAGTTAAAATACTGCCCAAAATCACAATGAAAGCACAGTATCTTTAACCTGGTAGGATACAATTTCTATACCAAAACTGTTGAGATATAAGGCCTTAATGCCATTCACTGTGAAAGCTGCTCCTTGCTTTTATGGGAACGGTACTTTCTGTATGTACCTTGGAATTTCCTACTACAAATAAGTAGGCTGTGATTTTCCAATGAATCTCTATAAGTGTGTATGGGCATGTTATTCATTTTTTATGCATTTGTTGTGGGAAACACCAGTACAACCTGACATAGCAGCAGCATGCATACTTGCCACATTATAAGGCTGCTTTTTGTCCTCATTTTTGCCATAGAGCACTCTGTTGCTTACATCAGTGGTCCCCAACCTTTTTATCACCAGGGACCGGTCAACACTTGACAACCTTACTGAGGCCCGGCGGGGGGGGATAGTCTCCTCTCGACTACTGCCTGTCTCTGGTTGCTATGGTAACGTTTAAACATCCCTTCAAAATAAGATACAGATATGCCACAAAAAATGAATATACAAAACATTTTATTTTCATGAAAATTTTAACTTGCGATAACGACAAATTAATGGGAGCCCTTAACTTGTTTCTCTGCAACAAGACAGTCCCATCTGGGAGTGATGGGAGACAATGACACCCGAAGAGTGTTGCTTATGTCCAGTCTACTCCGTTGTTTGGTTTTGATTGCCGTCACTGCAGAAAACTCCGCTTCACAGAGATAGGATGTGGGAAATGGCAACAGGGCTTTCAGTGCTGTGGTGGCGATCCCAGGGTGTTCTGCCATGACTTTAATCCAGAACCCCGGCAGAGTTGTTGTTTCAAATATACTTTTAAGGCCACCGTCATTTGCAATCTCCAGGAGCTGATCTTCTTCCTGGACAGACAGGCTAGATTCACCTGGTTTGTTGGCAAATGGGTTGCGGATCCATTCCTTGCCAGTTCGTGGATCTTTTGTGGTTGGGAAGTAGCGCTCAAACTCCTTTAAAAGTAAAGACAGGTGATCGTGCACCAGCTGGGAGACTGAAGGCTCAGGCTCAGTCTCACCCAAAATCCCAGCCAAGGATGAAAAGCCAGTTTCATGGGAGCAAATAATATTTAGAAAGGAGAGCAAGAGAGATAAGGCTTCCTGCAAAGAGCATTAACCTTCTGCTCTCCTTGCTCCTCTACAGAGGCATTACATTTGTGTCATTGGTTGTCCTTGGTGGAAACAAACCCCTCCTGCGTCACTCACCAGCCTGGCTTGCAGCCTCTCCCCTCCCTCAGACCTCGCCTGGAGCCTCCGGTCGCTTGCAGTCTCAGCTGGACTTGCTCGCCTCCCTTTCCACGTGCTGCCGTCCCGCCGAACAAAGAAAGAAAGCAGAGTTTGAGCAGCTACATGTCATGGGGCGGAGCTTGAGCTCAGGGAGGCGGGGCAGCTGGAGCGGGGAGGCGCAGGCGTCGGAGTCTGTTTCATTACTGTCTTCATTCATATCTACTGCAAGGTCCTCAAGAATTTCAGAAGGATCTGACATAGATCTGGAATGATCCAGTTTTTATTGGCACTTGCTACATAAAGTAATCTTTGACCTGTTTTAACTCACCTCCCCAGCAGCATGCAGGGAAGGGTGAGAAGGAGAGGACGCTGCTGTCACCGGTGGAAGAGCTCACGCACCTCAGCAAACAAAGCAGGGGGGGGGAGTGCGAGATGGAGAGAGACATTACGGGGGCGGGGAGGCAAGAGGGAGGAAGGGGACGCTTCCTGAGGTTACGAAGGCGCCTTGGACCCCGAATCTTACAGCAAACACTACCACTTTTGATGAGAAAATTAAAGGACAGAGAACGGATCCTCTTTGTGAGCAGAACCCTTCTCTTGTAGAAGGTCGAGCAAATCCCTAATGCTGCTTTCTCCGTAGTACTGAGAGACATTCGTTTCCCACAACTCCTCGAAACTGCTTTGTTTACATTCCTCTCGCTTGTTGGAGACGGAACAGCATAGCCAGAAGACATGCGACCCGGCAGGGCTTTGCATTTCACAACACAGCCACCGCAAGGGAAGAACGAGCAGCAAGCTTTCCACCGGGGCTCTGGGAGCCTGTAACCAGGGCACATTCGGTCCGTTCGCGGCACGCCAGCTACCCCGCTGCCCGGAGCCGCTTCCTCCCTCCCTGCCTCACCTTCCCACCATTAGCACCCAGAGAGGCAAAGTCTGCAGGCGGGTCTGGTGGGTGCTATCCGTCTTCAGGTGCCCCGCCCGACATGGCAGGCAGAGGCACGACAGGACAGGCTACGCCGAGCTTGGGGCGCCGCTAGAGGGGGAGGAGGGGGCGCGCGGGGGTGAAGAGCATTGGTGGCCCCGTGCAGGTGAGGGCGAGGTGGGGGAGGGAGGGAGGGGACGCTGCTTCACCAGTGGAAGAGCTCAGAAGTGCAAGACGGAGAGGGTGGGCAGGCAGACGCGCCGACGGGCCAGGACGGGCCGGGCTGAGCTTGGAGCGCCGCTAGTGGGAGAGGAAGGCCCCAGGGGGTGGAACTGGAGTTTCGCCGTCCATGGCGACGTGTGGGAGGAAGAAGCTCAGGCTCAACGAAAAAACAAAATGGCTGCGGCCGGGGGGGTGGAGGCCCGTCACTAATTGATCGACAGACCAGCACCGGTCTGCGGCCTGCAGGTTGGGGACCACTGGCTTACATCATTGGGTTAGTTCATTTTTAAGTAGAGTATCTGAAAATGTAATTAGTTATATATGTTACTTATACAGCATGTGTGTTTATAAATATTATAAAATTTGTTATTTGTGAAATCTGTTCTATATCTAAACAGATTTCAAATTGTGTAGTCTCTTGGCTACATACACACAGAAAAAGAGAGATAGAAGCCAAAAGAATATACAATTTGAAATGTTATATGCAATTTTAGATTTATATCAAAAACCTATACATCCATTGACCTCAACCAGAAAAATAATACAAAATCATTTTTTTCGGTGAAGCACTATATCCAATGTAGCAGGAAATGGTTTTGCATGACAGTACACATGTAAATGTCATTGCATATGTCATTTCCACTGTATAAGTCTGTAATGCAAGATTTCAGGATGGCACTGAAGAAAACTGTTTCTGTTGCACACTAAATAAAATGTGCTTAGTAAAAATTGCTGGCAATTTTTTTCTAGACATATAATGACATAGTAACAGTAGAAAACAAAACTACCCAGAAACAAACCATTTCTTGAGCTATAATATCTGCAGGACAAGTGAGCTAAATTGCTGGAACAGGCATAGTCCATCGCTGTGCTGGGGGGGGGGGGGGAACTTGAAATATAATCCTAAAGGCAATGGTGTGACTGACTCCAAGCTTTTGAAATAACAGCAACAAATTTACCTACAGACAGAAGATGCATGGAAGCAATAAACGAATTATACAAGTCTTACACATGCAATCTGATTATTCTGACCAAAGTGTTAATTGGATCCTAACTGCCAGATCTGATATCTGTAGTCTTGTAGTGGGAAACCTTTCAACGTGATGAACTGTAATTCACTGAGCTGCTTGAAGCACTTGTAATTTACTGCATGTCATGCTATGAAGAGCCTGACCTAATGGACTTTACATTACCAGTAACGTTGGAAACCTTTAAATGAAACTGGTTGGTAAAAAGTAATAGAGAAAGTCTATTGAGGTGCTAGCAACAAAACTATGCTTAAAAGTGGTTTTATATCCTTGGAGGGTTTGGTAGTTAAACAAAATGGGGACCAAGTGGAAAAAAGTCAAATACTTAGCCCAGAATATACTATGTTCTTTGTTGTTGTTGTTTTAAATCAACCCACAAATTAAGTGCAAATTATAAATTTAAGAGATCTGTAGAGGAATCTTGCAATATGAATAAAGAATGGCAGATCAGATAGTGGGGCAGATAAATATGTATAAAATTCCATTATTCTTATTGGATTTGTTTCTTTTCCAAATACTATTGAAAGAAACATATTTTTTATGTACAACATTTATTAGCTGCCATTCTCTTCTTGGAGCTTAAGGCGGTTTAAAGCATAGTTAAAACCCATAGAACCTTATTTTAATTTCTATATACTTGCTAT